>NC_068395.1:3750906-3930906 GCF_023724105.1 Carassius gibelio | reverse complement strand
GAATAGTTTCAACTTCAGATTGGGTACTGCAAAAACAAAAAACTAAAAAACATGAACAACTAATTAATAGATTCTTTGTTAAGATGTTTAAAAAGAGGTCTAGACAACAAAGAAAGACCAATAAATGAAGATCATATGAACTGAAAGTTTACTGACAACTTATTTACACAAAATAATCATATGTTAATCATTAGTAAACATCATCAAGAACATTATCTCATATTTCTAGCTATGTGAATATGTGTTAACTAATGACATGTTAAGCATTATATAATGTTTGTTAATGTTACTATAAAGTGTTAGCGAATGTATTTTATAAATGTAGCTTATTCCTGAGAGAGCAAAACTGCATTTTCAGCGGTCATTATCTTCAAAGTCACATTCAGAAATAATTCTAATATGATGATTTGCTGTTCAAGAAATGTTTGTTATTATCAGTGTTGAAAACCATGATGCAGCAATCAAAGAAAAATCTTTACTGACACTTTTGATCAATTAAATGCATCCCTTGCTGAATAAAAGCATAAATTTATTTAAAAAATAATAATAATCAAATCTTCCTGAACCCAAACTTTTACTCAGTAGTGTAAAAAAAAAATGATTTCAGATCAGATGTGCAACACTTACTGCTTGTTTACACCATGAGCAGCTGATGGCCACAATTTCTTTACTGTGGAAGGAGAATTTCTGCTGGAAACCCTGAGGAAAGTGAGTGAAAATAGGCCATAAATACTTTCTGGATGATTACACGTTTCATATTTTATGATTCTTGCACTGACCTTTCCACATTGCCGGCATTTTCCATCTTGCCGTCTCCTATGGACCCAGTGATGTCTCATATGTGGAGTCTGAAACACAAACCAGCTCCGTTTTTTAACAAAACTAAATGATAAAGCTCATTTGAATGGACTAAAACCCTTACCTCTCTGACATTTTTCAACCCAGGATCTTTAAACGATGGCTTACACCTAAAGTTAATCTATAAGGAATAGTAAATTTCATTTGATGAGAAAAAGAGTTAAATGCATCATCATTTTGAAAACGTTTTCAGCTTTACAACAATCGTCTAACCTTCTCCAGCTGACCCATGCATACAGTGTGAACAGCTATTTTGCAGGATGCACATTTGTGGCGAGGAAGAGATTTTTGCTGAGAAGACAAAATGAAAAGAAAAAAAACTAAACAATTGGCATCTGAATCTCTGCATATAACATCTGACCAGTAGAGGGAGCTCGTGTGTGGAGATTCTTACATGCACAGTTTGCACACCACTATACATTTTGCTGTTGATGGTTTTAAGAATAAAAATATGTGTCACTTACCAGTGACTTTGCAAAACAATACGTCTCTCCAACGTAACAGAAATCTCCAGACGGACTGGTGTCAAACCACACGTGTTGGCCAAACTGGGCATTTTCCTGTGCAAGACAATTAATCAGTAAGCTGAACATTAGTTACAGAAAATGAATAATGCATTACTGTGTCAGGAGTTGGAGATGGGAGTTTTACTGTCAACTGCCATTGCGATAACTGAGAATGCTAACAGCTGGAAAGCTAACTTGTTTGTTAAAATACAGATGAGTAACTCACAGTCCAATCCACAGTGCTGCAGATCTCTTTGTTGGGCTCACATTTGGCAGGTATCATGGTGCCGGATTGGGCAGCATTATCCTGCACACCAGCCTTGGCGATGGCTTTCCTGACAAAAACACAGTGACAGTGATATTAAACAGACTAAACAGACTGTCTGTGTCCATCATATCCTCAAAAGCAAAAAAAGTTAGGAATATCTTTCCTGAAATGATAGCATCTTTCCAGCCAGAATGCCTTGGGGGTCTCTTTAAATTGCATCTGTTTAATTCTGTATCAATCAATAAGACTATTTTCACCAGCCACCCACAAAGAACATTGTAGAGCATGGCTTGGAAATCTATATATTTTTTCAGCCTTCGATCAGCTTTTTGTACTACCATATTACACTGTGGATACCTAATGCTAAGCTAATGTTATTTAGCTAACCGAATTTGGAAGACGCAGCACTGAATTTTAAACTAAACCAAACTATACAAAATGAAAATTGGCTGGTCTTTACTGTAACTTTATTTTATACACATCTGTATAGAATCTGAGTGTGCTATCTGTACATCAGTGTTCATGCTAAATGCTAACACAATTGACTAGTGCAGATCAGATGTGGCCTCTCCTTATACATGACCTCTGGTCCAAGTATAGATGCACAAGCAAGTTTTCAATTAAGTTTATGCAATGAAAAACGGCAGATATTACCTCTAGCCTCGGGTGGGGCATTTCCAAGGTTTTTTGTAATCATTTTGTAATCATAACCTTGCTCACCCTGACCTTTGTGTCCTAATCCCTACAGAGTGAATCAGTGATGCTTAGCAACCTGTTGATGAGAAGCCCACTGGGTGATCAGTAACGTTGATGAGTCACATGCCTCGCTATGGTAGCAGCTGTGCTAGTGAGCGAGAGCCATGGAGCTTGTATCCACAGGACGGAGAATGAGAAGGTCGATGCAATGAAAAGCTGCATTGCAACTGCCTGCTCTTGCATTCAATCTGTTTAAACGCTTGAGAACTTACGAAAAATATTGACTTGAAAGCAAAGTGGACTTCGCAAGTGGAGATGCACATGTATTGAAAGTCATAATATCTAATCAGAAACCCTGTGATATATTTATTGATATATTATATGACACGATGCAGCAACTGTCAAGCAACTTAGTGACCTCCAGCGATGTAGTTGTTAGTGTGAATGCACCTTGGTCAGGGTCTCTCGAATCCAGTCCTAGAGTGACATTGCCCAGCAGAGTTTAGCTCAAGCTCTGATCACCTACCTGTAATTTTTCAATTAACTCTGAAGACCTTGATTAGCTTACTCTGATGCCTTTGATTAGGGTTGAAGCTAAACTCTATAGGGCCTTGGAATCTTGTCTCGGTCATAATTAGTTTCTTTGGCTGTGCCCGAAAGCCGAAAATGTTACCTACCCAGGCAGCATACACTCTCAGAAAGGTACAAAACTGTCACTGGGGCAGTACCCTTTCAGAAGGTACTAATATGTATGCTTTTGGCAGGGTATCTTCACATTTTTTAACAGCAAATTTAATGACTTTTAAGACCTTTTTAAGTCCTCTAAAAGGTAAATTTAAGACTTCATCTAAACAAAACAAAAAAAAAGGAAAATGTTCAGTCCGACAACACAGATTGATGTGGCGAAGCATTAGTGTGGCACAACACATCACAACCACGCTCAAGACAGGTCAAAGGGGCGCGGAAACTTTTATACCGAGTGCTGATTGACCTTACAACCCTGACATGGTTGATTATGTATAAACTATCAGCCTTTAAGGTACTTCAGGTAATTTCTAAATTCTGGCCCCTCATAGCAGTTTGAAAAAGACATGGAAGACAGCCCCAGGACATTACAAAAGCCCATTTCATCATACTTGATCTAAATTATGGTTAAATGTTGCTGCCTAATAGCCTTGAGCTGGGTTTAGGGGTTCTCCCCCAAGAAAATGTTGTTCAGGGTCTGATTAGTGTTTTCTATGTCATTTCAGACCAGATAAATGCAAGCACATTCAATAATCTATGCATAGACCTAATGAATGACAGACAATTGTAGGAAAGATCAGGATCAGAAATTTATTGCATGTTCCAGTTGTAGGAGATCCATGACTTTCAAAATTACTGTGGGTCCATCCATTGACACAGAAAGCATGTTCCTTAAATTAAGTTCCTTGGTGCCCTCCTGAAATTATAAAAAAATAAAATCAAAACAAAGTCCACCTCAAGAATGATAACATTTTCATTCATGTTCACTCAGATTAGATGGTTTGTCTAAAGTAGTGATTCTCAAACTGTGGTCTGGGGACCACTGGAGGCATGCCAGATTACCAAAGAGGTCTTTGAGCAAAAGTCATCAACCAAAAATGACTGACATGGACTGTGACACCGTTGAACATTTCCAATTCACTTCTCATGACTTGTTTTCTAATCATGCACATTATTAGCAGGTGAAGTTAGCCATGGTTTCAGAAGACTAAAATGGCCTGCATTTTTACATGCATTAGGGATGATCTTTAAGCCAAATATGTCAAGTTTTTTTTTTTTTTTTTTAAATTGGCTAAGTGGTCCTTGATTTGAAAGAAAAAATGTTTGAGAAACAAGTTTAGCCATAATAGTGAATGCTCACAAATTGGGCCTATGTGATAGGGTTCAGTGTCAACGTTGTTAACCTAAAATTGAGAAGCACAATTATTTGGAGTCTAATTATGAACTGGGCTACATTATTTAATTCAATTCAATTTTACTTTTAACATAAAAAATATGCAAGAAGCATAATGCATATTGAATGCTTTATACAATAAAGTTATTTACAGCACTGCCTTCCATCCATAATGCAGTAGTCCTATGCCTATATGTCACCCACCCACAACATTTTTTTAACTGATTGGCTGGGACAATATATCGATGCATTTTGAATCGAGAAATTATTCTGGATCGATTCCAATTTTTCTGAATGCATTTCGATTCTCTCTCGAATCGATTCTTAGTTTAGTTTTTAACAGCAGATGCCACTGCGTGATTTATATGCCTTACACACACCACTTGAACCTACTATAAAATAATAATTAATAAAGTTCGAAAAGGTTGAAGCGAAGTACAAGGGTGTTTGCAGAGGGGCATTTACATTAATCTCGCGTCATTAAAGCAATATATCAATTACATTCTCAGACTCAGCAGAACGCATTCGGAAAAAATTTAAATCAATCCAAGAATTGTGACGCATCGATATATTGTCCCAAATATTCATTAGGAAATAACAAAAACACATGAAGCATTTTAACATATTCAAATAATTTTAAATGTTACTTTTAGAGTCTTACCTTAAAGTGCTCCAGCAAGTCTTCTGCCGTTGAGGGGCTCAAAAACTGAGAACCAAGATAGCGAGACCTGACAATCGTGGTCTTGTCCACAGGTTTATCGTCTTTGCCCATGCTTGCGATTTCGCAAACTGCCGTGGTGGCGAACCATCAACGCAACGCGTTCATCAATCACTTACTCGTATGTCACCTATGGAATGATGCAGGTTGCACCCACGAAGTGCTGCCGCCAAATGTTGCGCTGGTCAAATTGCGGTTGAAAAAATGAATAAAAATGACGAGTCGGACATGAAATTTAAGATCCCACATGAAATTTAAGACATTCATATGGAAAATTCCAGGATTCAAGACATTTTAAGACCTTAAAAATCGAAAATTGTATTTAAGACATTTCAAGACTTTTTAAGGACCCGCGGGGACCCTGTTTTGGAACTCATATTTTTTTTGTACCTTGGGGTACTGCCCCAGTGACAGCTTTGTACCTTTTTTCTGAGTCTAGTGGAGTAGGAAGGCAACAGCGCACATCTGGATTCTATGATTGTCACATTCTGTCTACTGAGATACTGTCATCTGATCGATTTTTGCATAGATCTATCATTTGCTGCCATTGTCCTGTGTGTGCGATTCTATGAGAGTTTTCGTTTTAGATCATTAAACCTTTATGCTACTTTAGAAGTCATTGACTGACAGGGCAGCACGGCAACTATTTGTATTGTTGTTCTTGGATTTTATGAGACCCTGTATATAATTTGCAAGCACAGCATGAAATTATAAAAGCTATACCTAACAACAGAAAAGGTTTTACATACGACAAGAATCCACTCCAAGACTCCAGCCTGGGATCGTAAAAGGCTCCCAGGAGAGGATTGAGAGTCGTATGACCCCTGTAGCAAGTAGAGCTTCTTCGGTTAGGAAGCGGCAGGCCTCTTCCTGGCCAGGGGCTTCCCGCTTTCGAGATGGTGGAGACCCGTCGACGGCGCCTCCTCTGGCTATTGCGGCAGTAGCGGACGTGCGGGCCCAGCTCCGCGTGGCCATAATGTGACGAGTTCCTCCGGAGGCAGCGGGGAACTCGGATAAGCGGGTGGGCCTGGAAACGCTCTGCCAACACAGCCAGAGGAAGGCATTCCTGCTGGCATGAGACAGCGCATTCTTTGATCTCCCAGTCAGACAAATCGGCCTCCTCCAAGCACTCCTTGTGCAGCCCGGAGTGATGACTCTCATCCGAGTGGCCGCTGGAGTCCTCACTGTCACTGTCGCTGTCGCCTTCTGAGAGAAGCACATCGGTGTGACTCCTGAACTCAGTGCTGCTTCCCTTGAGTTCCACCTGCCCTGGCAATGGACTTCGGCTCTCCTCATCCTCTTCCTCCTCTTCTGTCATCTGAATCAAGCTGGCCAACAGCATGGATGGACCCAAGAGGTGAGTGTCTATGTTGCGGAGCTTGCCCACCTTTTTCCGGTGTACTGCAAAGCGAGGATTGGTCTTTGGGGTTGTGGTGCTGGACCGCCGCCTACCACTGCTTTTCTGAACCAGCTGACTGCTAGCAGTTCGAGGTAAAGCCTGAAGTTGGACGCTGGATCGGCGTCGCTGGGTCAACACAGTGGACGGAAGGCCTACACTGGAGCGTCGCCGGGCACGGCTGGCTGGCACGGCAATGCTAGGTCTCCTGTGTCGACAGGGTTCAGGTACGTGGCCGTCGTGCATGGCTTCTCCTGCCTCCTTCCTCTTAAAATGCCGTCTGAAAAAAGTGTCCATCCTGGATGGAAGAATACAGTTCTTTTTCTAAACTTCCCCCTGAGGCTGTTGATTGAAAATGATGTAGCCTGTCAGCATAGATAAACCATTTTAGCACTAAGTTCTAAAACTGCTGAAAGCTTGTTACACTGACCTCTATTGACCAAGATTTAAACCTAATCCTTAAAATGGAGATAATCTAACTAGACCGAAAACACATGCCCGTGCTTCCCGAAATTATCAAATTATAGGCAATTATATTATGAAAACACTATATAACCTCATCAACAACAGACTTCACAACTCCATTTACAGATGGAGATTGCATTATTAACAGACAATGAATCTGATCTACTAAGTATGTCCTTTCGGGTTACCTTAGTTAAAAACCCTGAAGGGCACTCTAACATCCACAACATATGCTGGTCATTTCAGAAGTGTCGACTAGACATGAGTTTATACTGGTCATTAGCATTGTTATGATTGCTTTGAATGTGGAAAGCTAACTCCGCCTGTCCTAGCACAGATTTTCCAGTTGACAATTTGCCTTCCAAATCGCATTACTAACAAAGCCAGTGGACTACAAAGGTGCATTGGGAGTCCACAGGTGATGACATCATGTCATAATGACGTGAAAGGCACTCAAGGAAATGAACCTTAGCTCATGAAGGTCCTGATTATCACACAGGGATGTCCAGGGCAGATTATAAGGGCTCTCTGACCCTTTAGTTGTGACTGCCTGTACTAATTATAGCAACGTAACTAGTCTATCTTATTTAGAGGCGGATATGACCTAGACACAACCCTCAGTGTAAAGAATGATACTCATTGGTGCAAAGTATTTTGTAGTATTATTTACAGTTAAAAAAAAGTGCATTACAGTACAGACAAGTTTACCTTTAAAAAAAACAAATTGGACTAAAAATAATTTGTGTCAACACTTAACACTTCTCTGTAGAAAAACAACTGTTCTTACTCACCAGGCAGAATAAGGAAGTCACACTCAACCAAGACATCTCTAGCAATGTTATTAGTGAAGTGGATTCATTTAGTATCAAAAGATGAACTTAAACCCAGAGTCTGAATTTGAGTAGCTCCATCTAAATTAGGCAATAAACAAGATGCATAATAATATTACATAAAGATTAGTGGTTTGTTTACTCTGCAACAGATTTAATTAAAAAGCACAGCCTAAGACTATTTTAAGTAATTCTGACCTATATTGCAATGATTTTTTATATTATTTTTATGTTATGTTATATTTAATGATTATATACTGTACATTGTGTGTGTGTGTGTGTGTATGTATGTGTGTATATATATATATATATATATATATAATTGTGTAACAATATCTATGAATGTGTACTACTCAGCTGCACATATCACTTGTTTATGTCGGCTACATTTAGACAGATTTACATTACACAAAGCTTTATCCATGTAAAAAATAAACAATCATAATAATGCTCAATATACCAGTACAAACACATACAAATCCTCCCTTAAACACTTAAAGTTCTGAAGCTTAACTCCGCAGTTCTAGTCTATCCAACATCAACAACAAAAATATATTATACAACCTGAGAGTTTAGCTCCCCGGCTCCTTCTCTGACCGTCTCTTCACAGTGAACTGACAGAGAAAGTCCAAGAGATGAACAGGTGAGTCAGCCACCCCCAACACACACACACACACAGCACTACACAACTCAAGCCTACAGGAAGAGAAGCCCCACATCCACCTATAAACAACACCGCTCACTGGGAAGCAGCAACAAACATCACAGAGGAAAGAGCCATCGGCTAGGCAGGAGGGCACCGGTAGGAGGGAATCCAGGGTGCATCGAAGCCTCCGGTTTAAAATAATGACCAATTATCAGCTTAACACTGGGAGTCTGTGCAAGACGTACGCACCAGAATATGCACTTCCTAGACTACTAGATCATGTTCCTGGCACATATGGGGCTGACACCAGGTGCTTTATAGGAACACAGTTAATGGTTTTATGATAATCATCTCCATCATGAACATTGTGCAAAGCTGCTTAAGAGAAATTATGCATATTGCTTAAGAGAAAGAGGACATAGCACTAATTCTGGCACGAAACAACGCGTGACATGCAACACCCACAGCTGTGAAGATGGTCTGTGTGGTTTAACCCACGAGAGAAGTATCACATATAGGTTTTTTAACCATTTTAAAGCTAATCATAAAGATGATGGCTTTAGTGAGGACACCTTGGGTCTATTCGCGTCCTCGAACAGGACGACAACGTGATACCACTCCACCCCAAAAGCACAAAGAGTGTCATTTCCATTTCAAGGCCCTCGTGCTGTTGCATTATGGATCAGCGCAAGAAAACACAGGCGAGGGGTGAATATGCTTGAATATCAATTCGGCGATCTATAACGAACATCACCGTTTTGTTATGCCAGGGGTTTAGAGCTTTAAATTCTGAGTGTTAATACGAGCCACTTGATTGTGCCCCTTGTTCTTTGGCACACTTCTGTGTGTGACGGACGCACACAGAGCTGGAGACTCCGTGTGGATGTAATTACTGTCTTTTAAGTGATGGGGGAGAGAGATCTGCTGGCTGTTACCATGGAGTGGGACATCATGACAGCCCAGCATGCTTAGCTGTCCTTTAGTTACTTCGCTTGATATAGAAACACACCCCAGCTTTTATATTAATCATGTTTTCATTTATATTTTAATTGAAACCCAAGTAATTCATTCCATTCACCCTTTTTAATGCATTGTTAATGGTCTTAATTCACCAGTATACATCAATCACAATCACATCAATCTTGTATTCATAATCTTTTATACATTTTTTCTAGGCCACAAAGTCTTCTTGTGTGTGGGTGTGTGGGTGTGCATGTGCGTGTGTGCATGTGTGTACACTACCATTAAAAAAACTGGTTAGTAACTTTTTTTTATGAAACTAATAGTCAGCAAGAATTTACAGTAAAGATGTTTACATTGTTACAGAAAATTCCTATTCCTAAAAAATGCTGTCCTTTTGAACTTTTTATTCATTAAAAAATCCTGGGGAGAAAAAACATTTGCATGGCTTCCAGAAAATATTATGTAAGAAAATAGTATGATACTATAATGCGAAATGTTTCTTGGGCACCAAACAAGCGTATTAGAATGATTTCTGAAAGATCATGTGACACTGAAGACCGGAGTAATAATGCTGAAAATTCAGCTTCGCATCACAGGAATAAATTACATATTAAAATGTATTAAAATAAAAAACTTTTAATTGTAATAATATTTCACAATATTTCTCTTTTTACTGTATTTATTCATCAAAAACAAAGTTTTGTTGAGCATAAGAGACTTTTATAAACAATTAATAGACTACATGACACCAAACTTCTTATATCACTAGATTTGCCTGGAGTACTTTTTATTTCTAAAGAGAAAGAAATTCAGTACTGGAAAACAGTACATCTGGAGTCAAAATGATGCTAATTAATAGATCTGATACCTTCAGTTAACAGCTCCAATCAATAATAATTAGGCTACAGTTCACAACCTCTATTATCATTAGAGATATATATTTGTTATATAAGAATAGAGAAACAGAAATGTAAATCAACAAGATATCAGGCTTGCCCTATTTACTTTTTTCACACATCCCTGGTTTCATTGTATCTGATTAATCAGTGTACACTATTTCTAACAATTCCCTCTTATTTTTCCCCCTGGATAAACTTCTCTGATGTTGCAGGAAAGCTTGAATGTTGGATTGAAGGGGAAAAGGATGGCAATGCCACCACCTGCTGGATAGGAAACACTGAGACCATACGTTCTACAAATGCATGACCTCTAAAGGTGCGCTAAACGCATTAAAAAAAATCGTTATAGAAAACTCTCTCTCTCTTTAAAAAAAAAAATATATATATATATATACATATATATATATATATATATATATATATATATATATATATATATATATATATATATATATATATATATATATATATATATATATATATATATATATATATATACTTTTAAGCTGCCCTGATTCGTCTATTTCAGATTTACATCTCACGACACAAATTATTAACTGAATTTACACTAATGATCCTGTTTAAAAAGTTACGTTTACATGGTTCTTAATATGTTTTGTTGCCTGTTTTATTTATTTGTAAATTTTTGCTTTGTTAATATTTATTTTGCCTTATGGAATAGTGTAGATATTGCATCAATAATTAAAACATACATATTTTTATTGCTAACTAAACATCATAAGGATTCTACAAGGGGTATGTGAACGTGAGAACATCTGTATATACTATATGAACAAATGACCACAGAAGAATGACAAAGGGTTCTTATAGAATGTCACTCACAACATTCTAGAAACATTTTGTAAAATGCAAACATGAAGAATCGTGCCATACCACTAATGATTTTTTTTTTTTTTTTTACATGTCTTTGCATGGCAGCCTTTACGGCTGATATTTTTAGAGCCTGTTTTAAATTACAGAGATTCACTGAATTTGTAGAGAATTTGTCATAGAATGTGTCAATCAAGGTAAAAATACTTTGGTCAGTTGAAATCATGGTTATTTAATACGA
Organism: Carassius gibelio; assembly: GCF_023724105.1. Classification (NCBI taxonomy): domain Eukaryota; kingdom Metazoa; phylum Chordata; class Actinopteri; order Cypriniformes; family Cyprinidae; genus Carassius; species Carassius gibelio. The sequence continues at coordinate 3,919,671 of NC_068395.1, read as the reverse complement.
TTAGGTGTGTGTGTGTGTGTGTTTGCTATGATCTAAAAGTTGTAGATACCAAAATTATAGGTAACAAAATAAAACCTCATCCAATTCTTGCTAATTTTGACACCAGAAAATCCTCAAACATTTATTTACTAAAAGTAAACAGTCAAAACAAAGAAGCAAACTACAATCAATATAGGATCAATAATATAAATAAAATAATACTTTATGTTTTTCATGCAAGACTACAGTATAAAATGTACCCACAGAAGTTGAATAAAGTAATGAAATGTAAAATAAAACAGCATAGTCTTCACTGTATGAATTAGCTTGACTCTAAAGTTAAAAAAGTCATTGATTTGAGAGAAGTGGGAGGTTTTTCTTTTCTTTTTTTTCTTTTAAGGATACATGTATATTAATTATAGTGCTGTCACTTTAAGACCTGCTGCATGGAGCCAATATACTGATCTGATATTCTCCAATTGTTTACATTAAGACAAAACCAACTGAGTTTACATGAGTACATGCCAAACCCAGCATTTTGACATATTTTTATGTTTATTTGTCTGTTCAGGCATGCACGCGAAGCCCAAAGTATTTTGCTTGTCCATGTTCCCCTAGGTCTTGAAGCACGCTCACAGAAAGCCACCTGAAGAGCAGCGCATGTATTCTTTCACAGCTTAATGCGCATTTAATATCTTGTCACTGATTTTGTTAATTTTGGGCTTTTGTGGCGGGTCAGAAGCGCCCTTCTGACATTCCACCACCAAACTTATAATGAAAAATATTTTTTAAAGTGTTAGAAATTGTGAAATTGAAATAACTATAACAATACCTGCCCAGACGATACCATGTTTTTTTTCAAGCTAATGAATTATTTAAACACACACACACTAACAACCTATCAGAATCCATCCTGCTTTAGAGAGCCAGAGGCAGATGACACAACTGTAGCACAGACTTAGAATAAACAAGTTATTCTGTGTAGGTTGTGCTAATTGTTCTATTTATAGTTATTGTGCTCATTCCTTGCTGATACCGCAAAGAAAAATATGTTACACATACACTCATAGTTTTCACACATATTCAGTCACCCACATAGGCCTAAAGATCTCCATTAGCCCACCCTGAGACTCTGACCCTGATCCACACTTAGCTCCAGCATAGAAGGAGACGTTAAAGATAGATGCAGATAGATGGGCCTGGTCCTCCACCGGGCGGAACAGTGGAGCCATGCAAATGAAGTCATACGAGATGAGCCACTGGGTGTGAGAGTGTTCAAGGAAACCTGTGTCTAACTATGACCTGAAAAAAAAAGCAGTTCTTTGATGCAATCAGCACATTTAACGGCCGTGTGGATGCACAGGTCTTCCTGGCCCTGAGGAATCTGGTCTGAACTCTCTGTACCCCAGTGATACACAACCTGTGTGCCTCAGGTGTCCTAGCCACGTATGCCATTATCAGATTACACACATCAACACGGTGGTGAACAGGTGCCTCATCAGCACACAGATCAGGTGGAGTACAAATACACACACAAACACACATCTCGAAGGCCTGGGGACTGGATGATGGAGAAATGGTCATTTATTTTGGAAAATTAACAGAGGAAAGTCAGTTTCTATGTTTGACAGTTTTACATCATTTTAAAAACCCGAATTTCATTATTCATTTTAAGCTCTATACTTACAACATATTTTGTCAAAATGTTAATTAATTTGTCATGTGGCAAGTTTTAATATTTAAAGGGATAGTTCACCCAAAAATGAAATGCCGTTCCAAAACCTGTATTTATTTCTTCTGTGGTACACCAAAGGAGACACTCTGTACATATAATACTGCTTTTGTGCATAGAATGAATGTCAATGGGGTCCAAAACAACACTGGCCCCCATTTCACTGTGTGGACCAAAAACAGAAGAAAGTCATGCAGGTTTGGAATGAAATGAAGGTAAGAAAATGCTGAAAGAACTTTAAGACCTTGCTTCAAAGTCAGAAGGTTGCTTGCTGGAAGCAAACACCATTATCAAGGAAGTTGTGGCCTAGTGGTTAGAGAGTGCGATTTCTAACTCTAGGGTTGTGGGGTCGAATCTCGGGCCAGCAATACCATGACTTAGGTGCCCTTGAGCAAGGCACTGAACCCCCAGCTGCTCCCCAGGCGCTGCAGCATAAATGGCTGCCTACTGCTCCGGGTGTGTGTTCACAGTGTGTGTGTGTGTGTGTGTTCACTGCTCTGTGTGTGTGCACTTTGGATGGGTTAAATGCAAAGCATGAATTCTGAGTATGGGTCACCATACTTGGTGACTGAATGTCATGTCACTTTCATTATCAATGAAAGCTAATCAAGAAAACTGAAATGCTCGCATGAGTGACTGAACTTCTCACAGAACCAGACTATAGCTGAATTCTTCTTAAACTCACACTTGGAAAAACTGGTTTTTCGTGCCCATAAATAGAGCAAGCGAGCTTCCATTGTCTGTAGTGCAATGAAAGCCAACTGGAAAACCTGCAAAAAAAATTCCAGATTAACATTTTTTACGCAATCTTCTTCCGGCTGGAGTTATGTGATGTATCTGATTAGATACTCCTCTAGGTTTTGTTTGTGAAAGTTGTTCACAGTGGAAAGCAGAAAAGCAGGATCAGCAAAAAGCTTTATTTAGACTTTAACATTCTAGTAGGGCTTGCAGACCGAGATGTTTGTGAAAAAAATTACTTGACTGGAAATGTCAATATTAAACAGGAAATGACACGTGGAGCTTTTACCACTAAACCCAAAATTACACATTCTTTTATACCTACCCTTAAAATAACTTTTTTAAAATGTTTTAGAATAATAATAATAATAATAATATCAAACGTAATTTTTGCTTTTAAGGGGACAATTCTGGACAATACAAAGATGCAAACCATGTCAGAATCATCAGTTATCAGTTAGTGCTGAGATGGAAAGATACAAAAAGAAACACACTTCCGGTTTCTCTGCTATTTCACATCCTCATATTATTAATGCCTTGTCTAAGTCTTTCTCAGGTACACACACAATGGAAAACCAGTTGAAAACACACAGATCCACAGGCCAGGAGCGCGGAGCACAGGTATACGCTCTTCTCCCAACAGGTCGGACAATTATAGTGCGTAATTAATTGCTTCTCTAATTCATTAAAGGAATCTATTTCCAGGGAACCACAGGAGATTGTAGGATTAATTTAGACGCCTGATGAAATTTCGAAAGCGACTGTCTTTAAAATAAGCTGAGGTGATGTCATAGGTGTAAAAAATTTTAAGCAGAAATGGTTGCAATAAAGGATTCGGAAAAGTGTTTCACAAAGTGTTTCTTAGAAAGATGGAGAGTCACAGATTTCATCAGGTGGTGCCTTTTACCAAAGGGCTGGTCCAAGCAAAATGCAAGTTTAAATTGCAAATAGACATCAGACGTGTGGTTTCACTCCCAAATGTTTTGACTTAATGAAAGAGAAGAGACACCACAATTTCAAAAATGTGTAATATTTCCTTTTGGCATTTAAGATGTTCAAAAGTAATAATAAATCATGTTAATTTAACACTGAAGTTGAGTAAATAAAATAAAATAATAAATAAAATAGCTCACGAATCAAACCAAATAGCCACTTTTAGCCTTTAGAGTTGCTCAAATTAATTAAATTAACGAATTTTAAAATGTTAAGAATTTAAGAATCCATAAAATAGAAATTGGATATAAATAACATTTTGATTAAAACACAAAAATTAAAATAGGCTAGATTTCAAACAGACGAATGTTTGGAGTAAAGGGAAATACAGACATATGTTCTCTTTTGAACAACCCTGAAGTCAAGAGTTCATACGAGAGCTCAAACATTTCACCCACCTTCTCCCAAAGATCCGCAGTCCAGAGAAGCTCTTGGTGTTGTTGGGACTAGTTTGAGCTGCAGGGGTTGTGATGGACAGGTCTGAACAAGACGAGGATGCTGAATCTGGACCTCGGGGTTCTTCACCATCCAGGGGTCGGGACAGCCCTTCCAGCTCTCCCTCAGTGTGCCAATTCGCCTGCTCCATTTCAGATGTGCAACCTGACTTCACTCGTCACAACTTCACACACAAAGTTCACAGGAAGCCAGTCCATCCAAGTCTCCATAGCAGATGAAAATCAATACGAGGGAAACATTCGGTTCAGAAGTTTACCTCAGTCAGGCAGTCGTGCAGAACGGCAAAGCACCAGGAAGTAGATCTCGAAGTGTGGGTAAAGATATGAAAGAGAGATCCTTTCTTTTCTCGTCCATGAGCTGCAGCCAGTCGTCTTCCTCCTCATTTGCAGCTCACCTACTGCAACTCAACTGTATGTTTGGCAAGAAGCTTCCCTCCAAGCAAACTCTCTCTTTGTTTCACTTTCTCCTCTTGCACCAGGCATGTGCGCACAATCCAGGAAGTGTCAAACAGGTGTAGGATTCATAGACGTGTGGCTACCTGCCCCTCTCCTGCTGTGCCAGCCTGACTGACTCATTCACATTCAAACACACACTTTTATCAGGTTTTCTCTCTCGAACACCTCCCCCACACCACATTCTCCCTTCACTGGTCCAGGTTAGGACAGGAGTGTGTCACCATCTATTGGTAGATCAAGGGAACCAATGAACGACTGGGTGGTAAACCACCACAGGAAGCCTTCATCAGCGCACACAATTTTAAATGATGGTATTACATAATAAGTTTCTACAATGATAGGAAGGTTTTCATGATTATATCTTCAAATATAAAGGGTCAAAGTGTAAAATGAGAGTACGGGAAGACTTTTTCGGCATTATATCGTCAGAGTGGGTGGTTTTGTTCACATTGGACTATGTCATCACTGTATTTCTGCAGAACTGTTCTAACTCTGGAACAGATGAGCGGATCCCACTCAGACTTTACAAAAAGCTGGGTGGAACGAAGCCCACGTTGCGCTCACTACGTTATGCATGGTCTACATCTAGGCATTGGCTCATATATGAGATTGTTACACACACACACACACACACACACACACACACATAAATGCATTTCTGTTTCAGCTCAGTTACTTCATCTAAAAGGGATGAAATGCTAACTTTTTAGTGTTCATTGGTGGCTTAGTGCTGTCATCAACTGTCTAAATGTTGGTATGTAATTGGATTTAAACATCTAGTTTGATCATGATTTGGCAAAGTGAAATGGCAAGAAAACCCAATACTAAAACCACAATAGTAAATCTAACCAAGCCTGTTAAGAACATGATCATGATTATATTTCAGTGTTGTTCAAACTGAATCTAAAACTATTAAAAGCATGTTCTGTAACTGAAATAAAACCAAAACGAAATAAACTAGATAAATATTAGATGAAAAACTAAACTCAACTAAAACTTCTTACTGTAAGAAGCTGAATTTGATGTAGTAACATTACTAAAACTGAAATAAAAAATAAATTAAAGCTGTGTAAATATTCATAAAAAAAAGGAATGAAAAAATTTTAAGCACATAACAAATTTACTTACACTGCTAAAATGTAATAAATGAAAATATCAATATTAAATATAAAAAATATTTAAATATTAATATATACTATAATCATATAAAAATCATATTAAAAGAACCGCCATATTTCAACGGCAAAATAAAAAAAATTATTATTATTAATTAAAAAGTAAAGATACAAATTTTTATATGTTTATATCATTCTCCTTATCTTAATACAAATATATTTTATATATATATATATATATATATATATATATATATATATATATATATATATATATATATATATATATATATATATATATATATATATATATATATACAGGCAGGACAGTTTCCATAACTGTACTATGGTAATCAAATGAGAATCTAAAGATAATTGCAACCTATTAAGTAAAATATCTGGATAAATACAAGTAAAGTTTTAACTTTATCCTAGTACCTGTGAGGTTAAAGTTCACCACATTTCACACGTGTTCCGATCTCCACCTGCAGCAGAGGACAAGAGAAGAACTCTTCTCCTTTGCATCATCCACGATGAGATGATATTCATAAGCACGTGGATGTAATCCCCTCCTACACACGGGGTTCTGTTAGATAACATACTGGGCTGCTCAGGTAGGGAAAACAGACAAAACAAAGAAAGAAAGAAAGAAAGAAGTTAGGTGAAACGAAAAATAAAGTAGGAATGGAAAAAGTTAGAAATGTATGATAAAAAGAAAGAATATACAGAAAGTAGTATATAATAAATGTACACAAACTTCATACTTACTACTTCTCGCACAAAAGAGGAAGAGGTTGTATGTGTTCTAAAATATCTCTTAGCTGCATCACTAGAGTTCAGTCTAATCTGAGCGTTCATTTGGTTAAGTGAAACAACACGTGTAGAACATCATGTGTAGACATCATGTGTAGAATTTCTTGTCAGTTAATATGATTGCAGCTCTTTTAGCCTAAACAGAGATTAAAACCCTGGTGACACCTCACAAAGCCGAGCAGGTACTTTCACCAAACAACTCTGTCAGTGTTATTTTTAAACTGTTATTGATACCAAACAATGCAGGATGACCGATGTGTTACACACTGTCACACATATGTTATGTTTTCCAGAAGTGCATACCACAGCGCATTCTGATGTGTATTTGTGATAATTAGTGATTAGAGGAACTATGGCACCTAAGATCAATAAATAGGCTGCATTCAATGCAACTTCAATATATAAACACTGCAGATGAATATCAGTAAGATGGCACATGAAAGTAAATTATTAAAAAATGTCAAATACCCCAATGTATATGACAACAAAAAGAAGAAAAAAGTATAATAATATGTGATGCTATGCCAATTATAAAGTGACGCGCTCTACTTACAAAACAAATTAAAAATATTTATTAATCCTCTTGATGAGAATATAGATTATCATTGAATTTAAAAGGTCTTTTTCTTTATTTCCATGTTTATACAGAATATATGGAAATGTAAATATGACACTAATATACACTACTCAAGTTGAGTCGACTTTTTAATATTTTTGAAAGACGTCTCTTATGCTCGCCAAGGCTGATAAAATACAGTAAAATCATTCAATATTATTAGAATATAAAATAACTGAATAAAATTACGCAAATTCCAAGTGAATAAAATTACACAAAGCTGAATGATCAGTATCATTCAGTATCATAGAATGATAAAAACAACTAACTTTCAGGATTCTTATATGAATAGAAAGTTCAATGAACGGCCTTTATTTGAAATAAATATTTTTTTACTGTGTCTATAAGTCTTTACTGTGACTTTTGATTAATTATTTGCATCCTTTTACTAGGGATGCAAAACTATAAACTTTTAAAATCTATAGTGTCTGATTACTTTAGCGGTAGCAGCCAAGACCAATCAGGACCATGAACAGTATTTCTCAGTTTTCTCACTTCTGAGGTAACTCAACACCATGCCAAATCAGGTGGCAAAGAATTCTTCCATTGGTGCCTGCAAACACTTATCATCTCTAGAGGATTGTTGCTGCTGGTGTTATATTTTTAGACACATTTTGAATCAATCGTTGATCATTTTGACCAAACTGCCTTATATCTATCATTTTATTCATTCAGCTCCAGTTACAACGTTAGTGACGGTGACACATTTCCGGTCAAAATGTTTTCACCTTTGACAAGCCTTTTTTAGCAAGTGATGAGATGGGTTCAACTCTAAAAGCAACTTTATATCGGCCTAGCCTTCCTACAGTAGTTTAACTCAGATGTAATGCTAGTTGTAGCAGGTTTTATTTTGACTTGAATGGTGAAACTAACTGTTGTCTGCAACAGACCTCTGTGAGCCACAGCTCATTTGCTTTTATGCGTCTGCTTTCATGTCAGTCTGCTTTGAGGTCTGGTAGAGCCAGGACACTAACCCGAGCCTGCCTGATGAATTCAAAGTTATTTAGAGACATGGGTTTTGATGTTGCAGAACAGGTGTTGCTGGAAAACCCTTTGTTCTCACAAAACATCCTGTCTGTAGCCTACACAAGCAGACCACCCGCAACTAAACAACATATGGAAAGTGAGTGATGTGACTGTACGATCACATAATGCCTGAGGAGACATTTATCACTTCATCTTTTCATTTTTCTATCTATCTATCTATCTATCTATCTATAGACTCATAGAGTTCTGCTAAATGTAAGTTATTATGTCATCTACAACAAAATAATACTACAAAGGAGGAACTTCTGGGATCTCATTTAGCCTGAAAGGCTGGTTTAATGTAATTTGATGCTTTTGATTTTGTGATTACATTGACCTGTTTAGATTCATCAAAAACATCAATAGGTGAAAGAGAGAAAGAGAACAACTGTTTGATTGTGTGTCCATTACAGTTAAAACGCAGGAACAACAGATGGACACAAAACAGACATCAACAGGTCATTCAAGCTGGATCTGAAACAAACTTGTGGTTTGTAAATCCATTTTAGGTCAGATTAGTCTTTAGGCCTTTAAATGCAGACTGTTTTAATATAATACCACTGGTTGGATGGCAATATGATTCCAAACCTGTATGGATTTCTTTGTTCTGTTGAACACAAAAGAAGATATTTTGAAGAATTTACAAAGTATCTGTATTCTTTACTTCGCGGATCATTTGAATCAGTTCGGGAGTTCGTAGCAGGTTCGCGAATCATTTGAGTCATTTCGGAAGTTCGTAGCGGGATCGCGAATTATTTGAGTCAGTTTGGGGATCGCGAATCATTTGATTCTGTTCGGGAGTTCGTAGCGGGATCGCGAATCATTTGAGTCAGTTTGGGGATCGCGAATCATTTGAGTCAGTTTGGGGATCGAGAATCATTTAATTCAGTTCAGGAGTTCGTGGCGGGATCGCGAATCATTTGAGTCAGTTTGGGGATCGCGAATCATTTGAGTCAGTTCGGGAGTTCGTAGCGGGATCGCGAATCATTTGAATCAGTTCGGGAGTTCGTAGCAGGTTCGCGAATCATTTGAGTCTGTTCGGGAGACCGTAGCGGGTTCGTGAATCATTTGAGTAAGTTTGGGGATCGCGAATCATTTGAGTCAGTTCGGGAGTTCGTAGCGGGTTCGCAAATCATTTGAGTCTGTTCGGGAGTTCGTAGCGGTATCGCGAATCATTTGAGTCAGTTTGGGGATCGCGAATCATTTCAGTCAGTTTGGGGATCGCGAATCATTTCAGTCAGTTCGGGAGTTCGTAGCGGGATCGCGAATCATTTGAGTCAGTTTGGGGATCGCGAATCATTTGAGTCATTTATATGTTTTTATATGCCACTTCAAATTCTTTTACCACATTTGCAATAAGTGTTCTAATTACGCTAGGCTACATTTTGCATGACACCTACCTTTTCCCCATCAGTTTATTTCTGCTACAAAAGAAGTGACATCACCCACTAAAGGGCACTGAAAGTAGGCTTATATAAGTAAAAGTATATCTTGTTCATTTTGTCCATAGACTCTATGGTTTTGCCCTCACTCACACAAACTTGTCAAAAAGGCTACTTAAACTACATGAATGGGAGTTCCTTAGCAATTAGTTGTGAATCACAGGTTTTAAATGAGATGAGGACATGACTGCAGCCGGCAATGAGGCTGAAACCAGCACATCCAGTCAAAGAAGCCTTTGATGTTTTAGCTTTACTAAACATTATTTTATTTAATACTCAACAGACCTTTTTGAAGATTTTTTTTTAAACAATAAACGTGATTGCTCTTCTCACAAATCAGCTCGTTTTTGGTTTTCATTGGTATATCTCTGGATCTTCGAGCTTATATTTAGCAGAAGTAAAATACTTAAAGAGGCCATCGGATGCTACATGCACATTTACAAGTACACAACCACCCTATAATGATAAAAATCCACCCAGTTTTTTTTTTATCTACTAAAATCTTTACCCTTTTCTATAATCCAGCCAATCTGACATGTCTGTCTTTGTGACATCACACAGACAGGCCCCTCCCATGATAGTTTGATTGACAGTAGTGTTTCAGCACAGACTGGACTGGCGTTTTACCTTATGGTGCTTTTCCACTACACAGTACCAGCTCGACTCGTCTCGCCTTTGTTTGGTTTTCCACTGTGTAAGGTTGTACCTGTACCTGCTTCCAGGTACTTTTTTTCGTATCACCACCGGCGATGTTCTGAGCGAGCTGAGGCGATACTAAAATGTGACCTGAAAACACGGCAGACTGCTGATTGACCACAGAAAATCGTCACTATTCACTATGCCCACAGCCTCCCCAGAAACTATGTTTGTCTTCTTGCTGTGAGAAACAGTCACATCCCGAGGATCAAAAACAGCATACACTGGATTTCCTCCATTGTCCTGTGTGTGTGGGTGGTGGGTGTGTGTCGCATAGAAGATTACGTCATGGCAGTTTCCTGCGGCATCGCTATGATAACCAGGCACATTTGTGGAGGTAATATCTGTAATGGAAAACAGAGTGAAAAGCGAGCCGAGTCAAGTGTTTTTAATTTATCTTTGCAAAATGTCTTTCCTAATAATGTTTTAATTAGCAAGTTTCAGGATGAATACAGCTAAAGTTTATGGTCCTGGAAGAGAGGGGCAGGGTCAGCAGAGCTCATTAACATTTAAAGGAAAATGCTACAAAACGGCTTGATCTGAAAAGAGCTGTTTTTGACAGGGTAGAATTTTTTTTTTTTTGTTACATTAACATTGAGAAATTTTAACCAAACCATGTTACAGACTTTTCATTAAGACCCTAAAGAATCAAATAAATTGGTGACTTGTAACTTATAATGGAGTGCTGATACACAGTTTTATCTTTCATCTTTAAACCTGGTGATAAAAATGATTTAGCAAAGTTGTATGCATGCATTCAAGAACTTAAATGATGACTCATAAACAATTTCCTGAGACTTAATGAAGGTAAAACCGAAGTGATTCTGTTAAACCTAGTGAAAACCTACAATATTGATCTTGGTTATCTAGCTCAGTGGATTACACAATAGCGCCTCCTGTTGGTCATCCTATGACTTTAGCCCGATTCACGGCCTCCTGCACAAACTGTGTAGGTGAGAGAGAAACGTATAGGCTACAACTGCTGCGCCTCCGTCCGTACTTTTAGTTCCATCTTTTGTACCACATTGTACTTTTTGTACCCTCTGAGAGCATTAGTTTTGCCACAAATGAGCAAAAACGCACTTAATTCATTCAAGTTGAGGCTTGACTCAGTGCAACAGCTTTCTCGCTTTCACTAGTGCGAGTTTTAGCCAGTACAATAGCGCCATCTACTGTTCATAAAAAGACAAAACCATTTACACAAGGCTGAGAAGGCCAAGATGTCCTATTCATCATATTATGAATGTGCCAAAACATTCCACCCAGGCTTTAGAGTGCATTACATTTCACAGCATCTCCTGTTTACAAGGAATATAAATTACTTGCAGAAACGTGACAAAATGAATAATGATGTGTTAAGGCACTTCAGCAGAAGGTTTTAGAGAAAAAAAAGCTATGATGGATGAAACTACAATACGTAATCTGCACTGCTGTTTGTGTAGAATTTTACATTTGAATACTAATTAACTTTTCTCTCTCTTTCTTTCTTTCTTTCTTGCTTGCTTTGTCTTTGTGGAGTTTATCCTTATTCAATAAATTGGACATATAATAATAAAAAATTTAATAATAAAAGCATCAGGCTACTTTGAAGTTTTTAGAAGCAAATTGAAGTTCCCAAATATATTTCAAGATCGATTTTAGATTTAAATGTGCAGCCTGACTTTAGGGTCTATATGTGATGATGTTGAAAGAGGCATTTAGAGCTCTGCAGCAGAACATTATTAAATTGGACATTGAGACTAGTGAAAGGTGGCAGCAATATATGATAGAACAGAGTGGAGAATAAAAGGGTCAAGATGATTAGATAAATCACTGTTATTTCATATCATATTTGAGCTGATCATCACTAGTGACGGGGAGATCTCTCTCTCTCTCTCTCTCTCTCTCTCTCTCTCTCTCTCTATATATATATATATATATATATTTCTAAAGAATTATATTTCTAAAGAATTACATTCTTCGTTATATATATATATATATATATATATATATATATATATATATATATATATATATATATATATATATATATATATATAAGATAACGTTCATATTTTCCTTTACAGACAGGCAGGGATACTTTCGTCCACATCGTTTGTTTTATACACTCGAGCTAATCCACAGATGATGTTTATTTCTCGCGAGATTTACGTCCAATAGTTTTAAACGCGTGTTGCAGCCTGCAGCGCACTGTATTTGTGTAAAGCCCCAAACTGAGTTAAGTTCAGACCAAACCTCGTTTTAAGTATTTGAAGCACATTCTACAGTGCATACATTTACAGACACCTGTCACACAGCGCAATCCTTTTGATTCACGGTGTGTTGATACAGCACAAAAAAAAGAAAGAAGAGCCTATTTCGAGCAGCCTCAAAAATATGTCATGGCGGACCAGAAAAAAACTGTTAACTCCTGACAATTTCATTGGTTAACGGAGCGGCCACATGGTAGGAGCATTCGCTTGCGTACGATATTCTGTACTAAATCTCTTTCTTACTCAGTTAACAGTCATAAAGCGTCGTGGCGGTGGTGCACGTGTGCTCGGTTTGATCAAAGAGCAGCTATGAAACACATTGAACCGTTTGTGACAGCGGCATTTACTTTGACTGGATGTTAGGTTATGGGGGAGTGAAGTGGAGTCAGACAGACATGGTGGTCTGGATGGGGGGATGCTGACGGTTTATCCAGTGAAACATGTTGGACTGAACGTTTAGTTGAATTTAGATTAGCTACATCTGTGATTTCTGTAGTGTTGACAAAGACAAGAGTGTACACTTTTATTTACATTGCATATTTGAAAATAGGTTGTGGATAGAAACAGTATTCATAAAGAGGAGTTGGAACTGGGTTTAGGTAACATGATTGTATATTTCAGTGTGAGCCTGTATAATTATTAATACTTTTGAGGAAGTCATATAGACATTAAATGCATTTGTCTGGATCCTGTTTATACATATAACAATAATGTTTTGTATAAGTGTCAATGATACACAAGAATGCATATATATATATATATATATATATATATATATATATATATATATATATATATATATATATATATATATATAGAGCAAAAGGTTATTTTTCTTTTCTTTTTTAAAATTCATGATCTTTGTTGAGGTTTTTCTTGTCACATGGCAACAAAATGGCTTCTTGGCAGTTTCACTGACTTTGAATTAGCAGACAAAATTGTTTACTTTTTAAGATAAATAATTATAAAAGATTAATATAAGTGACTTATAACAGCATTATCAGGAATGTCTGCCTTTTAATGTTTTACAGTCCTGGGACAGTGTTGTATTTCTTTTTAACGTAAAAAAAAAAAAAAACCTGAAACTGAAAACACATTAGTCATAGAAAAGGGGAATTCAAGACATTCTTTAAATCACAAATGTCATAAAAGGGGTGTTTCTTCATTAACCCATAAGCAAGGGCATTTCATAAAAAGAAAACGACATATGGTTTTGTAAGTGATATTGTTATTAATAAACAGCTTATAATATTGGTAGATTCGTTAAGCAGCACCTTTCCCTTATTGTATTACAGTCTGCCGCTTTTTAATGTATGCATAATATAACCATTTATAATACTGTACATTAGAAATAAACATTTATTTGGGTTCGTTTATGGTTATATGAATATATAACCAATATGCTAATAAAAAAACGTATTTTGCTGTCTGTGAGTGTATATCCATGAGTTTGAGTGAGTTAGACTGCCACTTCTCTTGTCCAGATGAGTTTCGCCGAGTTTACATCCGGGTTTTTCCCTAGGCAATGGGAGACGCACTACAGCCGTTCCTTAGGCAAAGTGAAATAAATTCGCCGCACCGTCACAAAAAATAGTCCTCTTACCAAACACGTTTTAAGGAAACTCCACGTTCACTTTTACACGAAGCACGCGTACTTTTACAGTAATCACGATGTTTCTGAATCGTTTGGATGGATGTTCGGAGTATTTGTGCTTTTTGACGGCTACTTTTCCTGCCCCCTTCGTCTCCCTCTTCCTGCGCGGATGAATCGTCGGGTTCTGCGGCTGTGGTGAATGAGATTGAAGAAGAGTTCTTGTTTTGTATCTCAGTTTCTCTCTTTTTTACACACACAAATTAAAATTAAACAAACAAAAAATAAGGTAGTTAACCTAGCTAAATTCACCCCAGAGCACCTCTACAGCCATGTGAGGCATCGGATCGGACCGAGATCTCGGAGTGTTTGTAAATATTTATTTAAATAATTTGTGGGGAGAGAGAGGCACTACTGCTCAAGTGAGTAGAGGAGGGTAAGTGCACCTTGGGATCTTTTTTTTATTATTGCAACTTTTATGCGCCTCGTTTTTAGACTTTACTCGTTCATGGACTCTTCGCCGCTTTTCCAAATCCTAACCCCGTCGCGATCGGGTAGGTAGAGAAGTCAGGATCCCGATGGTTTTGGAGCAAAATATCCGCTTATTTCTAGGAGTTGAGACTGTGGTGTATTTCTAAGTGCAGCGCGTGAACCGAACGTTCCGCGCGTCTTGTTATTTTGTAACATTTTAAACTTCGCTGGATACATTGTTGCCGCAACGGTTGTTTCCAGCTCAGTGGAAACATTGTATCCGATGGCAGCGGGGGGATAAAAGAGGGTAGAACCGAAGATCTTTTGCTCACGCATGGCTTGAATTAGTGGTTGCGGCTCAGTCGAGTCCATCTAACTGTAATTTGTGCTGTTGGCCTGTTAGCTTTAGCAGAGTTAGCCGTAGCACAATATGAAAGCTCCTTGTATCCAGCAGCAGGTTTGTAAAAAGATTCACTCCTATTTTGGTAGTTTTTCAACGCTTTTAGTGTCTTGGCTTGTAGTGAGTGGGTGGTAAAGTGATGCTTTTTAAAGCTATGTGATTTTGTTATTTGTTTAGAAAGTGTTTTTTTTTTAATGTTGCTTCTTTTTTGCTCTTTTTTTTTTTTTTTTTTTTTTTTTGGTTGGAGGAGGCTGAGTTATTGGAGCTGATGTGTTTTAGATTCTTTTAGAGAGTGCAAAAGAAACACAACGCTTTTCCCCTCATATTGTAGTGATTCAAACATGCATTTCCCCACTTTTGTGAATATTTGTGAAAGTATGCTTGCGATAAACACTTTGGGCATCATCTTCCGTGTTTCCCTGAGGTTTATAATAGTGGCCTAATCAAAGTGCTGATGAACTTTTCCTGTCATGTGCACATTCCTGATCAGATGTACTGAACTAAACGCCGGTTTCATATACAGCTCAGGATAATTTGGGGTCAAACTGCACCTTAACTGTCTGTCAGAGTGTTTTGCACACTATTGTAGAGTTGGAACATTTTGTAAAGCCTTTTTTTTAAATCTAGGTGCTTTTCAACAGATTTAAAATCAATGTATTTTAGTTTTCAGCTGATTGTTGATGTTTGTCAAACTTCAGTAACATGTTTACCCTTTTGTTTGTTATTGTTATTGATTAACTTTCTATCTGCTTTGTTTTTCTGCTCATATTTTGCTTTCATTATGTGTATAATATTTTGATATTCGCTTGTTTGAGAGACTTTACAATGCGTTTACACCCTCATCTGAGATGTTGAGCTCTTTTTCTTTAGGTTTTGATTTCCTTATCTAGGTAGTTTCACTTTTTTCACATCTTTTGGGTATTTATGAGTCCATGTACCAGTGTACATAATGGATATATTTCCTTTATGATACTACATTAAAATATACACAGGAGTTTTCTTGTTGATGCAATTCATGAATATCAAGCAGTTATGCAAAACAAAACGTATTGGTTTATGTAACATGACACTGGAAGTATTTCAGTCCTATAACTTGTCCTGTCAGGTGTAGTTGTGATATTGTTACCTCACCCAGGCCTGGATACTATTTATAAAGGACAATAATTCACACAACCCTTATTTCGTATGATATTTTTTAGCCATCTTATATCAGTTTGATTACATTTATTCATTCTCAGCACTCGGATGAATCAGTTGTTAACAGTTGGATTAATTAATTTCCATGATTGTCTGTTGATACATTTATAGGTATTTCTTTTAAATAAAATGTTTCGTTTTTATGTGCCGTTATAATATTTTGTTGTACAGTGTACGCGATTGATTACAGTAATATGTTGTTTCAACTTTTGATGTAATTCATATAGCTGTTTTAATTTAAATACAAAGTACATTATAGATTCAGCAAACTACAGCTAAAAGTTTTATTCTGGGATGTAGATTTGATCTGGGTTGGTTGTACAGTTTTACAAAGAACATTTCAACAGGTCACTAAAAACTTTACAGAGACAAGAAAAGTCCTGTGTTACTGTACTGTTTAGCTTTCCGATGCAAATAAGAACCTTCATGTGAATTGTAAACTTAAATGTAAATGTATATTGTTCAAAAATATTTAATATGCAGGGTTTTAAGACACCTGTTTTAAGATGTTCAAATGCTTTCTAAAAGCCAGTCAGAATCATGCTTCAACATAAATCTCTGTTATTGCATCCGCGATAAAATACTTATAATACAATATAAACACAATTAACTTAGGCTGACTCGAGTGTATGTACGTTCTGTACAGTAATTGGCATGGTCTGCTTTACTTTTCCAATTTGCTCTTGTTGAGCTTGAATGATTGTTAGATATATAGATGTTTTTTTGTCTACGCACATTTCCAACTAAAAGAATACCTTGAGATATAATGTAACGTTGTGTATAATGCCTAATCATAAGCTTTCTCCTTAAACGTCATTAAAATTATATATATATATATATATATATTTTTTTTTATGAGCTTAAATGTGCAAAAGCAATATTTTTGAAAAATTCCCCAATAATTATAATGAGACTTCCTGTAATTTTTACAGAGACTTGGTATATATATATTATTTTTTTTTATTTTTTTTTTGTTGTTGTTGTTTTTTGTTTATTATTATTATTTTGAGGGTGGTATTGTTTACGTATTGTATTGTTTTCTGGTAGTTAGTAGTAGAGGTGCTTAACCACTTAGCCATCGCAGCTTATGGTCTTAAGTGTCAATTTTTCGAAATTGAGATTTATACATCATATGAAGTCTGAATAAATAAGCTTTCCATTGATGTAAGGTTTATTCTAATCTGACAATATTTGGCGAAGATCTAGAATCTGAGGGAGCAAAAATATCAAAATACTGAGAAAATCGACTTTGAAGTTGTCCAACTGAATTCTTAGCAATGCTTTTTACGAATCAGAAATTAAGTTTTGATATATTTATGGAAGGAAATGTACATAATATCTTCATGGAACATGATCTTTACTTAATAGCCTAATGATTTTTGGCATAAAAGAAAAATAGATTATTTTGACCCAGACAATGTTTTTTTTTTTTTTTTTTGGCTATTTCTAAAAATATACCCCAGCTTCTTAAGTTTTGTGCTCCAGGATCACATATTAGTTTTCAAGAATTGTTATAATTTTATATATTACAAATATGGACAGTATGCTTTTAAAATGAAGAAAATGTACATAATCAACTTAGGTTTTCATAATCATTCTTAACATTTGCGGGCACCCGAGCTGACACAGTTCTCTTCTTAAAGTGCAAGTGATCCTAATATTTAGTTTTGTGTGTTATAAAAGATTTTATTTGATCAACGACTGGCAGTGTGACTCATACACTTTGATTTGAGCGGATGCCGTTTCCTGTATATTGAAGGCTGGAGGTCCTGAGATACCCGTCTGCCGTGTGGTCATGACAGATGTCATCGCTGGCGAGTACAGGCTTCGCTTAATATCTCCGAACTCCATTTGGCAGAACTGCACAAAAGACAAATCCGATGCTTGGGTTTCAGAGAAGATATTTTTAGGTCCGCGAAGATGCTGGGAGATGAGCAGGGATGCAGGACTTTTTTGTCGTGGGGTTCATAGACGGGATGAGCAATTAGAAGCCCGCTGAATGCTGCGCTTGCAGTGTTGCCCCTTTTTACACAGACTGTATAAAAGAGAGAGAGGGAATTGGAGTGTCTCTCCCCCGTCTAATAGTGTGTGTGTGTTTCATCTTGTGAAGGGAGTTGGAGAGAGCGCGTGAACACCAGTCTTAGTGCCAGCTGGTAAGTCCTCTAATAGCCTCTGTTATAATTGTCCTCTTGGCACAGGGCCGCACACCAAAATCAATGAGAGTGAATGAATGTCTGTAACACTGCCTCCGTTTCACTCACTGTTACACTAAGCATCAAGGTTGTTTCGATTCATCCGTCGGGCAAACAGTCCTGTCCATCTTCTCGATTGTCAAACTTTTGTCCAAAATACTTTTCTGAACTTAAACAAGAGGTTCTTGCAGTGTGGAGTTGCAGAATGTGAACTGAATAAAGCGTGTCTGTTTACTACCACCTGAGACATCATGAATCACGCCTCGATTTACATTTTTTTCTCTCAAACCCGATTAGATACCGTCTTGTGTTCCCCGTTCGTGGTGGTATTGGATTAAGTCAACCGCCGTGCATCTCGCAAAATAAAGCTTAAATACATAACATAGAAAAAAAAAGTCTGCAAAACCTCTCTTGTTTGATTTCTCTAGACAGGCTGAAAGTTTCCTGGGACTCTCTTTCTGGTGAACTGGATCAATGATGGAATTGCAAACATTACAGGAGGCCCTGAAAGTGGAAATACAAGTCCATCAGGTAGGAGCTCTCGCAAATGGGCCTCAATCAGTAAAATCACGTGGGAAAACTATTCTGAAGTGTCACTGTATTTTCAGTACTTGAGAACTAAAATCATAATGTGATGCCAGAAAGCGTCGCAGTTGCTGTATAAACAGGTTGTTTTAAAGCAGACGTTTTATAGATGATTCGACTGATTTCAGGATCAGGTCTCTAGGTCCTCCATTGCATTTATTGATAAATGAAGATATGTTTCTCTTCTTGTCCCTCGCAGTCAGAGGCAGCGTGTCCCAGCAGGCAGAAAATTAGTCGAGCTGTCTGAGTGGGGTAAGAGAAAGACAAAAAGAGAGAGAGGGAGGGAGGGAGGGAAGGAGAGAAAGGAAGAGGAGGAGAATCAGGGTCATACTGGGCAGATAAAGAGTAAGCCATTACTTCAATTTTAAGAAATCATCTCAAGCAGGTGTTCTTTTACATACTGGAGGGTCTGGTTTTGTCTTCATCTGGCTTGGAATAGTTGACTGGCAGGTGGAAGCGGGATTTCTGCAGCTGAAACGGTTGATTGTGGTCCCGCATGACTCACTGTTGCCTACTGGTGGACAGCAGAAACTTTGAAGAATTTATTATTATTATTAATTTAAAGAAAAGTGTGTCTCTTAGGTTTTGTCATGTGACTGTGTAATTAGAAAGAACTGTAGATGTACCTTGTTAGGAGAAGAAAAAAAAAACTGAGAAAAACTGAATGTCTGGGTAGAAAATTATTGGTGCTGTTTTTTTGTTAAGTTTACTTTAATCCAAAAACACAACGCAGTGCTTCAAAATATGGGTAAAGCACCTATACAGAAAACTCATTATTAACACAATATATTGTGCCTTATTTTTATGGACATTTCATGGGGTGTAGAGTTGCTTGTGGTTGAGAGATTTCAAACTTTTTATCAAATGAATTTCTACATCTTCGGTGAAATGAATGAAATTTTAAAATGAAGTGTTTATTTTAAAATAGTTATATGTATGCGTTTATCAGTTGCTTTTGTCCAAATATATAAAATCTAGGGGGGGGGGGGGGGGGGAAGCATACCAATAAATAATAATGAATTATTAAATGCTTAATTTATTATTTTTACATTATTAAAAATTGTAAAAGTGGCCCAACTACTGTTTCACTACATTTTCTGTCTGGTTTATGAAAATGTGAATAAAACTATTTCTCTTTTATATTGCCTATGTTAGACATTTGTGTTACCTGATGTTATAAATGCTAATTTCAGTTAACAGCAGATGTCCTGAAATATAATTAGGGGAAGAACTAATTTAACATCTCATTTCTTCTTGCTTGCCAACTTTGTGGCACAGCTTACCCCACTCTCCCCTGTCTTTTTCACTTCTTTAATATATCTGTCGCTCAAAGATTGATGTTACCCCAAGTGAATCAACTCATCAACTGAAATGAACAATTTTCATATAAATTACACTTGTTCATTGCAAATGTAAAATGTTTGTTCCAAATGAACACATTAAACCGTTGGTAGCTGGAGGACAGTTACAGAAAGCCGTTGGCAGGCTGCCTGCTGCTCCGTCTGCTATTGTATTGTTTGAATGTGAGGCAGGTGTAATGCGCTGCAGTTCCACGTGTGGCCTGTAGATGGCACACCATGTCTGGAACTCCCTCCAAAACTGACGGCAGAAGAATTAACGGCAAATTCTTGTCTTCTTTTCTGTTGCCATAGAAACTTGTTGCCCAAATGAAGCAGGATCCACAGGTAAATACTCTTTATGACGTTGCTCTTCAGAAATAATCCTCTGGTTTGTTTGAGAGCTTTAAGGTGACTGCCTGAGTCTGAGTATTATATTTTCTATACTAATAAGGCAGCTTGGTGGTGTGTATGATTATTTTATTAAACAAAAGTTCACCAATTTCATGGTTTTTAAAAATAAGTTATTTTTATGCTTTGCTCTTTATAGAACGCCGATCTGAAGAAACAACTTCACGAGCTCCAGGCGAAAATCACAGCTCTGAGTGAGAAACAGGTAAGAGCTTGTGACGTCATTCACTGCTTCGGGTGCTGAAGTCAATGCTTTCAACAGTGAAACACATGAATTAAATACGACAAATATGTGTCAGTGAGCAAAGGTTGATTGTGTCATTTTTGGGGTTGTTTTGGGATGTTGAAACCAGTGCTGTTTTAGTATTGTTTATGTATTTTGTACTAGTTTTTTTATATTTCCATTTTCCATTTCATGTTTGTATTATATTATGTATATAAAAATGCCTACAAATACATGTAAAATGTATGTAATATTTGTATATAATATAAATCACACACACACACATGTAAATGTTTCTTAAATATATAGATGTATGAAAGTGTAAATGTACACACACAGTACACACAAGCTTTTATTTTGGAGGTGATTTAATTGATTTGACAGTCCTACTTTTTAAACATTATTATTTATATTTTTAATCTATTCTCTTTTCAGATTTAGTTTAGTTTGACTGTTTATTTATTTCCAGCTAGTGATTTTAATGCTTCTACTGTTCAAATCCACTTAGTTTTTTTTATCTAATATTTCTATTTTATTTCAGATTTTTTATTTATGTTCCTTCCAAAATGCTTTTAATAGATTAAGTAAAGGATAATAACTCTAGTTGAAGCAGATTTAATTTTTCAAGCAACACCACAAAAACACCAGTGTGTTTTCAGCACATCTCTGTGTCCAGGTCAGTTTGTGTTTAATGAAGCGTTTTTTGATTTGGTCTTATTGGTTTTCTGAAGTGGATGTTGGATCATGTGGGAATTTTAGTTTTTAATGACCGAATGATAGCGGAAACAAGCAAAGACTGATATGTTTAATTGTTTTGTGGTTGAGAAAAGAGCAAGCAGGACAGTCGTCTGTGCATTTAGCAACTACATGCAGCAGTGTACAGTATGTGCATGCGTTTAATTGTGTGTGTTGGGGCATCTCTCGTCTTCTGATGGGAGTTGGAAACAGATTCTCAGAGTGTTTGAGAGATTGCACTTATTCAGTTGCTTCTTGAAAAGTCTGGATTTGTAGCACAGCTGTTTTGGGGCAATGTTTCACTTCCAGTTTGAGAATTGTCCCAGTTTACTGACTCGCAGATCGCTGGCTTAGCTCTGAGCTTTTATCCTGAGAAGCAGAGAAAGAATAGATCACTAGAAGTACAGATGATCTGATTTTTTTTTTCAACTCAAATGTGGAGGGCAAATATTGTATGTGTGTGTAGCCTTGGTCAATCCAGACGAGGATTAGAGCACAAGATGATGAAACTGTCCAGTGAATGCTAATTCAGTTCTCTCACGAAACCTGTCAAGAATCTGTCTAGCTCACCACTCACCATATTATGTGTTAGAATTTAATAAAAATATACATATCCTAACAACATAAATTGCCTTGTAAAACGATTGATTTTAAAGTTTTAATTCAGTCTCAGACTTTTGGAGCCATAATGTATTTTATTTTATTGTTTTAATCAAAATATATTTTTGCTATGCATTTAGTTTATGCTAAAAAAAAAGTTATTATAGCAAACTGAAACTAACGTAATTAAAAGAAATATAAAAATAATAAATAAAATTCAAAAACCTTTTTGTTGCCAAAGGTAAACTACAAAAGCACAAAAAAATAATTAAACCTAAAATGAAAACAGAGAATATAAAAACAAAACGGTCTCAAAATATTAATAAAAAAAATCTACATTATATCTTTAATATTCATTTAAAATAAGTTATTTTATTTATTTATTTATTTATTATGAATTTTTCAAAACAGTGGCGCAATGAAAATAATGTCACTATGCAACAAATGATAATTGTTCTTAAATTCAATCTATATTTGTTTTTTTGTATTCTATTTGAATTTGGAATAAAATATGACCTTCACGTTATCATAATATTCATTTGATTTTTCCATAAAATATTACTTCTGTCTGTGTGTATTGTATCAGGTCGAAAGGTTAATGCTTCCTCAGATTCTTTTTAAATCCAGTCGGCTCCATTCATATGAATTCTGTATAACTCTTTCCGCATCATGAATTTATATTTATGTGATTTTGAGCCTGGATGTGAGGCCCGCAGCTGGCACGGAGGTCTGCTGCGTATGTAAACTTTCTGCTTGTGAGTCTAAAGCTGCTACCATGTGATTGATCACCCGCTTAAAGAGAAAAATAGTTTTGTCAAAATTAATTTTGAGGAAGAGACTTTCATTTGATGTTGTGCTTAGCGCAAGAGCTTTGTTGAGGAATGTGTGTGTGGTTGCACTCTCAGAGGTGCGCTTTGGCTCCAGAGGACTCTGAGGCAGCAGAGTGTGTGAGATGAATTTCAATCACGTTTTTCTCTGCGTGTATGTGTGTGTGTGTGTGTGTGTGTGTGTGTGTAGCGCTCAGTGGGCCTTTTTAAAAGCATTTCCAGTGTTGTTAAGATGGTCTCGTACCTGAAGGGTCTTTTAAGACTGACTGAATAAAAACCATGGCTTAGCTTCACATCCAGAACAAAGAAAACCAGGGAATTTGGTGACTAATGATCTATTATTAGAAACTGCTGCGACCAGATATTAACTCAATATTGAAAAGACAAGATGAGAGGGGAGTTCTTTCCATTTTTATTTCTTGGAAAAAGTGCATATGTGTATGTTCAGAACCATTTGTTTCTCTGTAATCACCATTTCCTCAATGTGACAGCGTATGGATGTATAATTTCCCAGTAATTTCTCGCTTTCTCAGAAAAAAGTGGTGGAGCAGTTGAGGAAGGAGTTGCTGGTGAAACAGGAGCCTGACTTGAAGCTGCAGATGCTCCCAGCGACTACAGACGGTGAAACGGTGCTTCTGACGCCCGCCTGTCCCGCTTCACAGCTAACCACAGGGCCTCCACACAACCAGGGGGCGCCACAGGTACCACTTCACTCCCAAACACCTCACAATTTGTAGACAAAATGTGTAGAAAAGCGTTATACTCCGATGTGATTTGCAGTGGAATGTTTAACACTGTTAAGACATGAATTTGATTCCTCTAGTGTAGCGAAAAATTAGCCAAATAGCTAGTTTATTGAAAAACTATTTCCCAGACTCTTTTGCAGTGCTTTGTTCTAAAAGCACACTCTGTAATTGCAAACACACGAATCTTTGTCCCTGAAATAAGCTTTGCACTTTTGAAAAATGAGGGCAGCGTGTAAAAAACATTTTTTTACATGGCCAATAATGTACGACCTCAAACAGCCTCTCTGTTTTCAATTTCTTTTTGTGTGATGAGGGAAGACCATCTAAAGTGAATGTGATACTATTTAACAAAGTATTCACTATTTTTCATAGTATTTATTAACTGTCGACCTATTAATAGAAATAAAATCCACACAGTGGCATTTGCAAAAAAAATTTTATGTGTGATGTGGCATGTTTCTAAGAGAAACTGAATATTCAATATGAAAAAATCATGGAGTAGGAAGTTCATTTGATTAATATTATTTTGTAGTGCATTTCTAAGATAAACTATTCAACAACAAAAAATAATGTGGTTGGACTATATTTTATCGAGCCAAAGCTGCAATGTGACTTAAATCAGTGGCTCAATAGGTGATTGGTTAACATTCTCTAATAGTACTTGCTCTCTAGCTAATATCAATGGAATGAAAAGTCATTTCAAGTTATTATATTTGATGAAAGGCAAGGACAGACCATTTTTTCTCTCACATGTACTGATAATTTGTACACATTAACAGCAGAAAAATGTAGTGAATAGCACATCTTTTGTGTCTCCTCATCTTCATTCACTGCTTCCCTCAACCAACCTTCCTCCTCGACTAGAAGACTCTCACCGTGACGCCGGTCATAACTGCAAAGACTCTACCTCTCGTGCTGAAAGCTGCCACCTCCACCATGCCTGCTTCCATGGCAACACAACGCCCTACAGTCGCCATGGTCACTGCCATCAGCAACCCCCCGAGACCCGGCGCCAATTCCGACTCCCAGAGCACACCAATCAACCTTCAGGTGGCCAGCAAGCTACCCAATCAGGATACAGATGCGGGCCCACGGATCGTGTCCAAGAATGTTATTGTCGTGAGTGTGAATAGCTGCTAAAAATTCTTCCTCTTCACTTAGTGTTTCCATATAGCTTAAATGTAACAATTTTAAATTGAGGTAGAAATGCCAGTCTGTGTTTTTGCATAACTTGCTGTAGACTAGTCATAGTCAGACCCACTTTGCTTTAATGTGTTTAGAACAGGATGTTTATGTCTCCAGTTAGTATGAAATGACTTCCTTTCTGACGGTAATGGTGTGCTTGGCAGGGGTGTGTGGTGACATACTTCTGTGATGTAACCAAATAGGGGATAGTTTCTTCTAAAAGCAAACGGTTTTGTGAATTTCTTTCATGTCACCTGCTGAGTGCCCAATAAATGGCTGGTTTTGTCACAGGTGCAGGCCACCACCACCTCTGCCCAGCATATCAAAGTTCCCCAGTTTGTCCCTCCTCCTAGATTGACGCCTCGACCCACCTATCAGCCACAGGTGCGTCTCTGTTAGATCTGCCCCCCTCCCCTTCTGTATGTTCCACACTGACTTCACCAGAGAGACACACAACCTAGTTTCGGAGGCCTTGTGTCTATAAAGCCTTTGTTTACAGAGACATTCCGATTCAAGATACTTTTATACTTCTCACCTTGAAAGAGTTTTTAATATGGGAACTAAAATTGCTTGAACAGCGTCACCCAAACTTCAAGATATCACAGTTCCACATCTAGAGACCCAAATTCAGTTTTCTTCCACCAAATTATACTGATGCTCACCTTCTCCTCGCAGCACTGTCTGTTGCTGTGATACTGTCTGCTCACTTTTTTTCTCTTTGCTTTAGGGTGCTTACACACTATATGTTCTGCTCTGTTGATTTCATTTAGGATATTGTGTAAAAAAAAAAAAAAAAAAAAAACCGGGTTTGTGAAATTTGCGCTCAGTCATTCAGCCTAAAGAAAAAGTATAATTTTTATGCTGCACTCTGACTTAGGCATCTGTTGACCAGTGAAAATTCTGTCCACGTTAGTACTGCTCTATTTCAAAGGCCCGCTTCTGTCCATACTATCAAAATGCATTTCTATATGTTTAAAAATGCTCCATCTCAGCTTTATTTAGCGAGTTAGCTCCCTTAGCACTGTGTCTATAGTGGATTGGCTTGAGTCTTCTACACTGAAAGTGTCAAAGCTGCATGACTTGTTCAATAGTTGTATAAACATTTGGGTGAATAACTCAGCAGAGGTCCATTGGTATGAAAACTGGCATATTATTACTGTATGTACATTGCTTATGCCTGGTATAGACACAGTGTTTGAGAGTAAGACTGTGTTGCTGTTTGTTCCTTTGTAATAATGCTTTTGCGTCAGTTGCAGCTTTTAATTTCTGCTTTTGTTTTGTAATTTTGATATTTGCTTTGGCTGAACCTATCATTAACCCCCCCTCCTCACTTATTAACCTCAAAAAGCTACGTAATGCTACAGTGAGCTCCGATGAATCCACCTGAACCCTTCATTTACTTAGTCTCATGTTGTTCCAAACCTGTATGAGTTACATGTGCAACACAAAAGAGAATAGAGAGGATTTTTTTCCAAAAGTCACTGTTTTCAAAAAGTGTATACCACTTTTTTTAGAGAGGTCCAGTGTTGTATTGATGCACTGACTTATTATACAGACAAAATCAGTTGAAACATTCTTCAAAATGTATTATTTTGTGTTCTGCAGAAGAAAATCATACAGGTTTAGAATGACGTAAGTGTGAGTAAATGATGACGACCCAATTCGGGGGTGAACTATGACTTTAAGGCAAGGGTGGAAATATCTGGCCCTCCAAGTCTACTGTTCTGCAGAGCTTAGGTCCAGTCAAGGTTTTTCACTCTTTAGGATTACTAGAAAGTTACAGGCAGGTGAGTTTGATCAGGATTGAAGCTAAACTCTGCAGGAAAGTGGAAACTGAAGCCAGAGTTGCCCACTCTTGCTCCTGGTTTGTTTTGGTGTTCCTATATTAAGCACTGCACACATTTTCATCCACTTTTAAACTAGTCACTGAGAGGTGAACCAGAGCTCAGTGTTGGCATTGCTTATGGCTGAGGTTGCCACTTAACACAAAACAGCATGGATGTTAGGGGCATGGAAACAGAGTGGCTTTCTTGGTCGATTGGTATGGCAAGCCAGGGTCTGCTTGTGACCCAACCCTATTCCACCATTGCACAGGTTCGACCAAAACCCCCCACACCCATCAATGTGCCCATCGCTCCGGCTCCTCCTCCCATGGTGGCAGCTCCTCTAATCCAGCGGCCCCTGATGCTCACCACCAAGCTGACGTCATCTCTTCCTGCCTCTGCCGGGCCCATTCATCAGGTGCACATCGTGAACGGACAACAGTGTGCCACCATTGACAAGACTACGACTGCAGTCACCAGTGGCACCACGCAAGTCACAGGCATTGTCATCAGTCCTGCTCAGACACTTCAGATCAGCAACCTTAACTCAGACTTGAAGGTGTGAGCACCCATTTATATTACCTTGATTGTTTGCTCCAAACATAAGACCTTTTTTTATCTGACAGGAGAAGTTTTAGCTGTTGTTCTTGCTCTAAAAATCAAACATTCACTTGACTTGTGTGCTTTTCTTGTATGTTATTCTCTACATCAGACTGTGAAACCACTGGGGGGACCAGTACATGTGGTCTCAAGTACACCACCATCATCCTCTCCTCCTCCAGCTAAAATCAAACGTGAGGAGAGCCCACAGGTACTGTGCACCTTCACAGAGTTCCATCATGTCTTTTTTTTTTTTTCGAATCCTAAATAATAAATTAAATTTTCTTTCTTCAGAAGCTTGCCTTTATGGTGTCTCTTGGGTTGGTGACATATGACCATCTTGAAGGTAAGTCCCACTGGTGTCAGTGGTGCTCGTGAGGGTTTCCACTGAATTAAAGTAATAAGGATGTTTTGTAACCAGATGTGCATGGGATGTCCTTTTTTCTCCAGAGATTCAGAGCAGAAGACAAGAACGTAAGAGGAGAACAACAGCCAACCCAGTGTACAGTGGAGCAGTGTTTGAACCTGAGGTACAGACAAATGTTCTGTAGTTCTCTCCTCCTCCTGGTCTGATTTTGAGAGCTTTGATTGTACTTCCAACTCAGCTCTAACATTCTGATTTCTCTCATACATCTCAGAGGAAAAAGAGTGCTGTCACTTACTTGAACACTCCACTGCATCAAGGCACCCGGAAGAGAGGTCTGTACCTGCCTGTCTTTAGTTGCTTAAGTTGATGTATAGTAGCCCTGCTGCTTCTATGTACCACCTAACAGACAACTAATAATAGACACCTCTCGGCTTTCTCTTGCAATTCTGCTTTGTGTCTTTGCTAGGGTTTGATCTCTCTGCAGACCTACAGTGTTTAAATACACCTAAAAAGTGGCCTATAGTGGTTGAGGAACTGCTCCCCCTGTTTGTATAGTTTTCAGTGATGGAGAATTTGGCTTGTTTTGGACTTGTTAGCAATTGACTTGAGACACCAAAATCAGAGACTTGTGAACAATTTCAGTAGCCTTAGAGGGAGAAATATATCCTCTTATTGTTGCTTCACCTCAGATTTGAGGTTTGCTATTGATTTCCAGAGCAGTGCTTCAATATAATGAATTTAGCTACAACCTTTTAAAGACTTGACTTGTTCTACACCCTAAAGATTTAAAGGGTTAGTTCATCGAAAAATGAAAATTATGTCATTAATGACTCAACCTCATGTCGTTCCAAACCCGTAAGACCTCCTTTCATCTTTGGAACACAGTTTAAGATATTTTAGAATTAGTCCAAGAGATTTATGTCCCTCCATTGAAAGTGTGTGCACGGTATTCTGTCCATGGTTGGAAAGGTAATAAAAACATCTTCAAAGTAGTCCATGTGACATCAGAGGGTCATTTAAAATTTTTGAACCATCGAAAATACATTTTGGTCTAAAAATAGCAAAAGCTACAACTTTGTTCAGCATTGCCTTCTCTTCTGTGTCTGTTGTGAGCGAGTTCAAAACACTGCAGTTTAGTGATATCCGGTTCGCGAACGAATCACTCGATGTAACCGGATCTTCTTGAACCAGTTCACCAAATTGAACTGAATCGTTTTAAACGGTTCGTGTCTCCAATACGCATTAATCCACAAATGGACTTAAGCTGTTAACATTTTTAACATGGCTGAGACTCCCTCTGAGTTAAAACAAACCAATATCCCGGAGTAATTCATGTACTCAAACAGTACACTGACTGAACGTCCGATTCGAGAACAGAGGAGCTGATGAGACTGCTCATGTGCGATTCAGTGTGAATCGCATGTGTGATTCAGTTTCTTAAGTTTGGCTTTGAACAACTTGACTTGCTCTTCACCCCAAAGTTTTGGGGATTGACTTGAGCTTGGCCTTGAAAGACTTGCTATGAACTCCACCTTGAAGACTTGAGGGTTGACTTGTGGACGGTTGCATAAACTTTTTTTAGACTAAAATATTTTTTCTGCAATTCAGTTGATCTAAAATTATTATCTTAAATTGATCTAATTTGAATCTGAAAAGTAAGACTGAAAGCCACTTGGTTAACCGCTAGTTGGTCAAACTAGTTCTTAAGACACAGCCTTAAAGTGGTGACTGTGTATGCAATTGGCCTTTGGGCTTTTATTCTTGAAAGATCTGACTTGGATTCTACTTATAGACTTGAGCACTGGCTTGAGTTGGTAAAAGTCTGTTGGTTATCTGCTACTTTGATGGCTTTAGATGTTATGTTTATATTGTTTTGCCTGTTTTAGAGTGATGCATTGCTTGTTCATGTAGGAGCCACCTGCAGAGAAATGTATTGAGATTTCAGTTTAGACTTTCTTTGTTCAGCTCTTTTCCACACTTTTTTTCACCCTTTCTATTGCTCATTGCCTTTCAAATTCCCTGCATGCTGCTGTGGTCGTCTGTTGCACTAACTGCTTTTTGTGACCCTCCCTTCCATTTCTCCTTCGCTCTCTTCCTCCTTTCCTTTGTTTCCATGCTAGCCAATGAGGATCCCCTCTCTAAGGTATGTTGCAACCAGAAAATGCCATTATTTTATTTCATCTTTGTGTTTTTTTCTTTCTTTTCCCCTTTTCCTCCTCCTCCATTTTTTCTGTTCCTTTTGGTTTTGTTCTTTTTCGTTTGTTTTTCTTTTCTTGTCTGTCTCATTTCACTCAGGTCGCCCTCCCAAATACAGCACCACCACAACCACCACCATCAGCACAGCGGTGCCGGAGCTGGGCTGCAACCCCCTGCTCTCCCCCACCAGCAGCCTTCCCGTCTCCCCAGCCCCTGGGCGGCCTGACATGGGGGGCTTTCCCCTCTCTCACCACCCTCATTCTGTCCCCCAGCCCAGCCCCAGCTCCGGGGATGTAAGTAGCCACCTGCCAAGTCGGGGTGACCATGTTGTTGAAAGCCCCCACAATTATTATTGTTCTAGTAGAGTTCTCTACATCACAGGCTGCCCTTACCCCCCAAAACCTTTCACTGCATTCATCCTGTACACCTCAAAGTGTACCGGAGCAAGTTAACCCCCGTTAATGTCCTGCATCCACCCTTGAAAGAGAAAGACTGACCTACCAGCACTGTCATTCATGTGTTTATTTGTTGTATTTGTTGAAATGGAGCCAGCAGCCTTACAAAGTGAACAAAGTCTTTCTCTACTTCCCACACAAATATCAGGCCTGAAGTAATTATAGTATAGTATAAAAAAAAAATCTTTAAACCATATCTTAGCATTTAAGCCGAAATACCCATTACTCATAATCACATGGTACATTTTCAATAGTGATTCATTTCCAGGTATCCCAATAATAGTAGAAGTAATAAAACCACTAGTTAAATATCCAGTTCCCTGTCTAAGTGAAGAATCCAGTCACCAGTGTGCCACTAGACAAATACCTCCAATCAGCAGTCAGTGCCTCTCCTTCCCGCCTTTCCCGCTGTCATTTGATTGGTCCGGAACAGAAGGGGGCGGTGGTACTGACACCTGCCGTTCTTCCTGACAGGGAGACATCCATGAGGATTTCTGCACTGTGTGCAGACGCAGTGGACAGTTGCTCATGTGTGACACATGTTCGCGCGTCTACCATCTCGACTGCTTGGACCCACCCCTCAAAAACATTCCCAAAGGCATGTGGATCTGTCCTAAATGTCAAGACCAGGTAAATAATAGCAGCACAATGAGCCCTTGGCTACTCCTTTCCCAGGCCAGTCAGTGATGTCTCCTTTTAACTGGAATTCAGTTCTTTAAAGCACACACGCTTTTATATAATTAGAAATGGAAGACTGACTGAGAGATCAGAACTTCCCTATCCTAGCCAAAAATGTACAAAAAAAAGAGTACATTTTTCTCCCCTTACACAAAATGAGTTTCTTCAGGCATGAAGGCTGTTTCGTCCTTTGTAAGCTCTCACATGGTTCGGTATTGATTGTGCCTTTTTTCCACTCATCATGTAAGTGTAAAACAGCATCAAGCACTCCCATTGAAGTTATGTTGTTCATCATTGTTGCCATATACAATTGATCTCCGTTTCTTTCATGGCTTCCCAGAGGTCAACTGAGCACAGCACTGGTCTGTTATTGAGAGAATTTCTTTTACAGATTCTGAAGAAGGAAGAGGCCATTCCATGGCCAGGAACCCTAGCAATCGTCCATTCCTACATTGCTTACAAAGAAGGTAGAGATTTTCAATTGTAGAATTTTGTTCCCTAATTTTACAGTTTAACTCTTAAAAAAAAAAAGTAAGTTCTTTTATTATTTATGTCACATTTTAGAATAAGGAACACATATTTACTATTAACTGGGAGTTTCCCCTGAACAAACTCCTAATTTGCTGCTTATTAATATAAATACTTAGTAAGGTTGTTGTTAAGTTTAGATATGAGGTGGATTAAGGCATCTATGATACGGTCATCCAGAATAAGTCATTAATATGTGCTTTATATTTACTAATAAACAGCCAAAATGCTAGTAATATACATTTTTATAAGCAACTAATCGATAGCCAAAAATTGGACCTTAAAATAAAGTGTTTACCATTATTTATAACCAAATGCATACATCTATGTTATAGCCCATAGTGTTTTGTCCCTGTCCAACAGCAAAAGAAGAAGAGAAGCAGAAGTTAATGAAATGGAGTGCTGAACTAAAGGTGGAACGAGAGCAACTAGAACAGAGAGTGAAACAGCTCAGCAATTCTATAACAGTGAGTTATTTATTTATTTTTACTATTAGTTGCACTTTTATTAATAAACCATATAAATCATAATAATGTACCTTTAGTTGCCTACATAGCCTTATAAAAGCTCACAAAAAAGGCTTACCACAGTGCACCAGCAAATATAATAATTATACATTTTTATATTCATAATTGTAACATAATTAGCGGAACACAGCAAGTACACTGCATTAATGTTTTAATAATTTGTTGGTACACTAGTGTTTTTGGTTTAAGATATGAAATCGGCGACACTGACTTGTCATCACCAGAGTATGCACCTGTATGCATGTTTCATACGGATAAGATCATCTGAGAATATGTTTTCTATTTGAATAGGTTCATTTAAAAGCTTCTTGTCTGTAATAAGGCAAGAATTCACATAGTTTCGAAGTGACATGTTCAAGTTCACGGAGTCCTAGACGGCAAAAAATGTGCATCCTGTTCGATTTAATTATTTTACAAAAGCACAACTTTTGTTTTTATTCTGAGTGCACACGAATAAAAGTAGAGTCTTTACAGATACGAAAGATGCATTACTCTTATCTGTATAACCAAAAATGAAGACGTATTTGAAGAGCAAATGATCACAGCGTTGCTTCCATCTGTCATGCAGTAGCCCAAGCGCGCTGTTCAGCTTCCAGACTGCAACTTCCAGAACACATGAACAGTGAACCTTTTTCTGGGATAACATTAGATTGAGTTGCCATGTAAAGTTGCTACTACATACATATTTCTGATAAGTCGTATTTGAGGTCAATGAATATTAGGTGAGTTTAGCCTATGTCCTGCCCTATGTAATATATTACCACATAGACCAGCCGTTAACATTTTGTCCGTCACAGACTGCTTGATTTCACCGCTTTGTGTGGAATTTCATTTTCTTATCTGCTGCTAAAAAAAAATGTGGGTCTACCAAGTCTATTTTTGTCGACCATTAGGGGGCAACCCTACAGCCAATACACAAGCCAATATGATGCTATGAGCATTTAAGACATACTGCTGCTGCACACATAGCATATAAAATAACCCACAGCAGATCTATACAGACGGAGCTGGGAAAGGTAGACAGTTTCAGAGGAACTCTGAAAGTGCGCTGCAATGCTCAAGCTAACGCTAATCAGCCATTTAAATGTAAAGCACCAAGCTTATTGGCTGCATATGCAACATGAACCAATCAGGTTCTGACAAGTCGTTTAATTCTAAAAATATCTTAATTTACGTTTAAGGACCCATCAGTCTGTGCCATCTAGGGTTTCACAACCAATCTTGGCATTTCTTCTTTTCTGTTTAATGACTGTTGGTTGTATTCCTAATGTTAGTGTAATTTTTGAACAAGTTGTGTTTGTTATATAATGCTGTATTCCTTTTATTTAACAGAAATGCATGGAGACCAAGAACAGCATACTTGCCCGTCAGAAGGAGATGCAGGCCTCTCTGGACAAGGTAAAACACCTGGTCCACCTCATCCAGAGCTTTAACTTGACTCAGCCCATGGAGACAGACATCCTACAGGATTCTAAACAGGACTGCACAGAGTTAGGGAGCATCAAAGACTCAAAGGAGGCTACACAAGTGTGTGTGCAGGAGAGTCCCACCGAGCCTAGTGTGCAAGCACCAGTCACCGTAGCAGTTCCCGAAGTGAAGGCAGAGCCAGAGGTGGGCGAAATGGCAGAGCCAGCGGCCGCAGTCACACCTGAGGCTGCTTCAGGTGAATCAGGTGTAAGTCTCCCGGAAGTTCCCAAAACCACAGTTGCCGAGGAGATGATAGATACAGCAAAAATGGCGGAGCCTGTGGAATCACCTCAGGCCAGGGATGTAAAGACTAATGGAGGAACGGACTGTGTTTGTACCATCTTGAACCAAGAAGAAGAGAAGTGTGCTGTCGATGATGCAGACTCTGAGAACATCCCTCCCAATGACAGCAGTTGTGTAGAGGATGCTGGAAAGATGGAAGTAGAGCTACAGGAAGATGGAAGTCATGGCGTGAACACCAACAACGGCAAAACCTCAGAACCTTCTCAGCAGGCTTTGCCAGCTCCTCTAAGCAGCATGGATAACCCCAAATAGTTCTCAGTCTCACACTAAACACACTTACATCACCAAAACATTTAAACAGATTTCCTATTGCACCTTGGACTGGTGCACAAAGTTGCCAATCTATACGTATATATATATATATTATACATATATATATATATATATATATTATCTATATCCAAATAAATGTTTCGGGTTTTTTTCTTTCATTTCCCTTTACTTTCTTTTTTTTTTTAATGGTAAAACTGTGTCAACAGTACTTCTACATCCAAGACAAAGTAGTCTTGTTTCTTGTAGACTAATAGAGCCCAATCTTGTGGGTGAAAAGGGTGATTTACGAAAGAGATGTCATGCCAATTATTAGATGAAAAAACAAAAATAGTAGTTTAATAACATTAATAATAATAATTATTATTATAATGATGATGGTGATAAAGATGATGGATGATTGATCAGATCAGACCAGTGTGTGCCTCCAACATGGGGTTTGTTTCATAGGTTGTCTTCTCCTCGAGAGGAAAAAGGCAGGGCAGACGTGTCCAAAGACTGCATGACTAAGCCCACACCCTGTGCATCTCCAGCCAGAGTGGACCGGCAATACCAAAAGCTTCTCTTTCCAAACATGACAAAAAAAATCGACCCATCAGTATTTGCCAGTGACATGGCAGAGGTTTAGATTCCTGTTGTTGGCATGGGTTAGACTAAATCAGGACTGCTTATAGCAACCCCTCCACTCTACATCTTGTCTGCATTTCCCAGTTACCTGTAGAAGTATCCCGTCTCCATGTCATCTCAGGCTAATCAGTGGTAGAGCGCATGGCAAAGCCTCTCAAGATCTTTTGACAAAGGGCTGGAAGAGGAAGCTACACCAGAAATCACATCTTGGTAACTGCAACAAATCATGTGTGATAGATTAGTCTGAAAAATGGTGTTGGTTTTGTGTATTGAATGAGTCTCGTTCTAAAGTTAGTTTGTGTGTACTCAATGCTGTTTGTGGATCCCCCCCCCCCCCCCCCCGCGTTTTTAAGAAAACATATTCAGGTCTTCCTAGTCTTTGATGAATAATAAGTGCTTTTCTGTTTCACGAACCATTCATTTGTTATCAATGGTGTTTAAAATTGGCATGAATTATGCAAGCAGCTTCCTCAATCTCGAGAGATGCACATTGCATAAAGAGTGTCTGTTTTTATTTGAATTCCGAACTGCCAAATGCTTTTTCTTTTTTCTTTTTTTACTGAAAATAATGGAAATATCCTCTTACCGTGTGTTTAGTCAAGAATATATTAGACTATTCCCATCCCTATTTTTCCAAAATCTTTTATTTGTCTTTGAAAAAACAATAATGACTGTCACAATTTGCTGTCTTAAACTTGAGGGTTTGATGTATGAGCCAAATTGAGTAATAAAGAAACTACAGAAAACCCTTCATTTAAAGCACAAGCGTTATTGCAGATAACTTGAGCAATCGCACTAAAAACCTCTAAAGAGACTTTCTGAGCTAAATTTTCAAAAGCGCTTAAATCTTATCCTTTGGTTTTTACGCTCGCCCACATAACATAACATCCTGAAAAAGGAAAACAACAGCCAGTTGCTTACATACAAAGTAGGAAGCATTGTTTATGACAGTCTTATGCTGGGTTTTGCTGGCTTCTATTTGTGCTGCATAGTATCTTAACCTGTCCCACGTAACATCTTAAGTCTTAATTGTCTTAAGAGTAATGCACAGCTGGCACCTTTTGTTACGTTAATGTCAGGCCATTCCAAAAAAGCATATCCCTTTTAGCTTTGTAATGACAGCCACGGCAAGGATTGAACAATTTACGCATATCAAATTCCACATATCTGTTTAGGATATCTCTGATTTCAAAAGGACGATGATTTGCTCATTCTGGCTGTTTAAACATGAGAGATAACCTACCACAATATGGATTCTGTTTTTGGGATGATGTTTACGGTTTTGTTTTGTTTTGTTTTTTTAAATTATGTATTTATCTTGATTAGTCAGGATTTCATGGCTTTAAAACCCAATTTGTAATTCTTAATGGATGGGATCTTGGTTATATCAACAATGTGCTGCAATTTCTCACAATCTACTGTGAAAATGTACAAACTTGTACTAAATACATTCCCATAATGCCCTGTTACCCTTTGAGCCAGGACTGGGTAATAACGGATAAACATTCATATCATTGCAACCATTATTGTGGCATAACATACCGACATGAATTTTAAAGGCCTTGCGGAAGTCACCATTGTCAGTCTAGAGAATATTTAATATTTATTCTACTTTTAATCCTTCCTGTACAGGTGCCCAGAGTGCCTTCAACCTTTTACATACTGAATTTAATTTCATAAACTGGTCATATTTCCCTCTCTCTCTCTAAAACATCACTCAGTTAACTTTGATTGGAAGCACATTTGTTGTAATTTCATTTGGTTAAAGTAAAATGGTTGTAGTGATGTGCTTGTGTTGGTCTAGTCCTGTCTGTATTTACTAAATCTAGTTATCTGCTGTGAAGTTAAAGAGCCCCTTAAGAGTAGGCTATATTTTAAAGAGGCAAGGAGTTGCCTTGAGTTTTTTATACACTCTGAACAAAAGTATATCTTAGTGATTGCACAAAATTGGTCTGTGAAAAGAAAAAAGGAGTTGTTCATTATAATGCGTTTTAAATTAATTAATTGGTTTATCAGAGCACTCTGTGCCAGCAAAATATTAATTGTGTGAAAACTGTGGCGAAAGGAATTTTTTTTTGGATTGACATTCATTGGGGAAAAAAAAAGTTCTGGAAGTTTAGGAAGTCATGGTTTCCTGTCTTTATGCACTTTTTATAGGAATGTCCTAAGTATTACTTTTTTCCCCTCAAAACACTTAAGTGTCTATGCTCATTTTAAGTTCTTCTTTAGTGTGTTATTCAGGACATTTTTTTTTTTTTCGTGTAACACAAAACAGGACTGTTCAGGCCAGTGACTACTACTTAATGTCATACGTAACACTCTGCTCTTAAAAGACTTACACCCTTTCTTATTCGCTTCATTTCCTTCATCTCTCCTTCAGTCACTGAGTTAGCGTACTGAACTTGTACCTGAATCAGGTATTTCGATTTTGGCCTTGACTATTAGCCAGGCTGACCTGATCAAAGAAAACCTGCAATCTGATTGGATAGACTCAACCCCCAAGAACACCAACCTGTCCAATCAGTTAAACAAAAAGCATGCCTTCTTATGCAAATTTTTTATATAATTTTTGTCAGACTTTTTTAATATGCATTTAGTTTCGACATTATTTTGTAAAGATTTTTATGTAAACTCTGTCACTTTCCTTTTTACATGTCTGGCGAAGATGATGCCAAAACAAAACAGTATACATATGTACATCTCTTAAAAACACTTGCAGTGTTTATGTTGTTGTTGTTGTTTTTTATTTAAATTATGAACAATATACACTTTCACAATGGCATCTGTAGAAAATAGAAAATTCATGTACAGTTACAGAAGGGAATTATTTGCTGGCCACATTTCTGGGCTCTTTGAAAGACGGAAATGTGGCGTTTCTGCTGTGTATGAATCTCATGGACCGTTATTTTTCATTCAATTCTGCCTTTGCTAGCACACCATGCTGAATGTTATTGTTATCTTGGGGCGCTGGGATGGGGTGTTGGGGGGGGGGGTACCAGTGGTTGTGAGAAGATATTTGTGGGTGGGGTTTTAGAAGAAAGGGGGGGGGGGGGACTTCTGAAAGCCACGCATTCAAATTCTTAAGTCAGTATACCCAAAGAGACTGCAAACATTTTGCCTTTTTATATGCATTCGAGATACATATCATTCAACTTTTTTTCCCCGTCATGATTGATTTCTTCTCTAGCTTACGGCTCTGACGTGTGGGAAACGCTTTCCGCCAGCTTTCTAAGTTATCTGTATGGCTTTGCAATTTTGGTTTTAGAACTTTTAAAAAGCGAACGTTTGCAGTGTACATTTTATGCATAAAACAAAAAAAAAATTTCAGACCCATTCCAGCTGTTCATCCTGTCACCTTGTTGATCTTAGTGTGTAGATCATCCATATTCATTATGGTACGTTATAATTCCAGTGACAATGAAATCATTGTAGTTTCAATGTAGTTTCTGTTCACTTTTCATACTATTTACTTAGTCATAATTGTGGCCTTCTTGTACTATTGATGCATTTCATTTGTCTTTGTGATTTTTCCTGGTGTTGTGCACTGTCTGTGAGTGAGTGTGTTTGTTTGAGCAAGGGTGGGTGTGTGTGTGTGTGTGTGTGTGAGCGTTACCTCATATACAGTCAGCTGTCTAATTGGAAAACATTTCCGTTTACGCGTGCAAAAAGAGGAAAAAAAAAATCTTCCACTTGATGAAACACAACAGGATACATTGTAGCGACATGAGTTATTTAAAAAAAAAAGTTCACCTGGTGAGCTGATCTTAGTGTAAATGGTTTATTACACAATATGAATATTTGTAAAATTGTTTGTATTTTTTCATAATGATTTTAAAAAGGAGTGTGTTTATTTTTTGACTTTTTTTCTGTTACGGAGCTCTCTCTCTCTCTCTCAATCTGGTATTTTTTTCTCCTTGTTTGTTCGCCTGATATTGTGAGTGAGTCAGTTGGTTCTTACCTCTCCTGTATTGAGCCTGTGATGAGTCCTTTGTATGCAGTGTTTTGAAAATACTGTAGGAAACATGGGAAGAAATTGATATTAGGAGCATTTGATCAATTTGTATTTATTTATTTTATCATTTTGTTAATAAATTGACAAAGAATATTTGCCTCCCGTTTGTCTTGAATTCAACTTGGCTTTATAGGACAACCAGATGACTTGTGAAACTGATTATATGGAAGTGTCATGCTGGAAAAAAGATGAGAAGTGTTGGCGTGAATGTTGACTGTCAGGGGCCTCCAAAGCCTGGGTTTAAGGACCACAATGATGTCCATAAAATGCACAATTGCTGCATGCAACAATTTGCTAATGTAAAAAAAAAAAAAACACCACCGCTTCACAAGATATTGACCGAAAATATAATTTTACTTCTAAATTGAAAATCTGCATTGGGACTAACCAGTAGGACACACCTGAAGCAATCCATGGTAAATTTAAGACTAGACTAAACCGTTCTATTAGATGTGGAAGTGGAAAATTCCTCCAACTTGATCATGACATATAAAATCAACCAAAATGGCAGCAATTTCAATAGTAAAGGATGATGGGTAGTTACTGATAGAGCTATTTATGCACCATGCAATGTCTTTATTTATGTTATAGCGGTGTGCATATGGTGATAGTTTATTCTTCCATATGTGCAAGAGAATATAGACGATTAAGTATTCTGCTGTCAAAAGCTCAATTTTGTTGTTATGAACGGCGTTGACATAAAAACGGAAATGTATTATGTACGTGAATAGCCCCGAGTGGTCGTAATCACAGTAATTCTGAGGATATTAAGTGAACGGGAGCTTTTCGAACTGTAATCATAAAGTATAACACTTATATAATGGAGGCAAAAAGTACATTGTACACCCAAGGCTAAAATTATCAACAAAAAGTTCAAATGGAGTTTTAACATTAAGTGGCTGACTGTGAAAAGGGCTATTACAACTTTAATTATTAAACTTTTAATTATTAAAAAATAAATAAATGGTAACACTTTAGAATAAGGTTCCATTAGTTAATGTATTAATTAACATGAACAATACATTTATTACTGTTTATTAATCTTTTAATGTTAATGAAAATAGTTATTCATTGTTAGTTCATGCTAATTCACAGTGCTTTAATGTTAACAAGCACAACTTTTGATTTGAATAATGCATTAGTAAATGTTGAAATTAACATTAACCAAGATTAATAAAATGATTGTTCTTGCTTAGATTACGTTAACTAAAGTAGTTAACTAACATTAACTAATGGAACCTTATTTTATAGTGTTACCAAATAAATAAATAAACGCGTTCCAAAAGCGAACGCACACGAAACGCGCGAGCCGCGGCCTCATACAACTTCACACAATCGAACTTTTCCTTTTCCTGAAATTTCATGCCCAGTCGGCACAAACCCCGCTTTCTTCCGTT
This sequence comes from Carassius gibelio, assembly GCF_023724105.1. NCBI lineage: Eukaryota > Metazoa > Chordata > Actinopteri > Cypriniformes > Cyprinidae > Carassius > Carassius gibelio. Next base: position 3,879,608 of record NC_068395.1, on the reverse strand, counting down.
TTCCATGTCATTTCCTGTATTAAAAGATGGTGGTCACAGCAGAGAGAAGCAGATGACTGTGGTACAAACATTTGGAGATGATAAACTTTGCATCGCCCGGGACTAGTGAAATCCCCGCGTGCCCTTGCGTCACCGCCGCCCTGCTCGGAGCGGCAGATAGCGAGACGCACCACGGCTGAAGAAGACCACCAAAGACCCCGAGACGCACTGCGTATGTTCTACAGAAGGTGAGTTACACTCACTAGCCATTGTGGCCAATGAAAATGGCTTCCGAAAGCGTTAGGCATATTGCCAGTTGCCTTGCAGAAGCTAAGCGGAGACCGAGCCGTACAGAAGCATTGCGTACCGTCTTTGTCGTCGCCTGCGCTCGAGCTCATGTGCAACTTTTACCTCACAAGTTTAAGATGAACAAACTTTTCAAGAGCTTTATTTTTCAACCGAGCATTGTTGTCCTATTTGTTTTCCTGCACTCGTTTCTCTCACAGCTCGGGTAGGCTGTGAGTGATGGCCGGCTCGACCAATCAGAGCGCTGCTTTCTGACTGACTCGGAAACGTCAGCAGAACAGATTCGGGGTTTCTTGAGGTCACTTTTCGTGGTTGGCTCGTTTGTATGTTTTTACGAAAGCCGCTCAAAGTTTGTAACCATGTAAACATTTATAAACCTATAAAAGCATTTAAGAATTAAAAATGAGATGACATGGTTAAGGCAAAGCCAGCATGACGTCACTGTGCCCCACTGTAAAGGTAAGATAGCGCATAACAGGCATACTTTTTTTTCCATAATATAAGAATTTTGGGTTAAAATGTTGAGATAACTAGTTAAGTTTTAAATATATTTTATTAATCACAAAATATACAATCAGCATAACAATGTGTAAAAAGATTAACTCATTAATTTCTGAATGTCTTATTATTTTGTATGTCCTGAAATGGACTCCACATGTTTGTGTAATGGTCATGTTATCCAGCATGATTTGAGACGCCTCTAACTAAAATATTGTTCTTCTGTAGTAAAAATGTAATATGGTTATTATCAGAAATAATATTAAATACGTCTTCATTCTTCTTCATGTTTTTTTTTCATATTTCTTTACATTTTTCAAAATTTAAAATTTAAATTTGACTTTTAAGCCAAAGTCAAATTATATTTTATTTAATATTTATTTTAGGTGCTCTGATTGATCCCTGTTTCTTATGTTTTTCATTTTGGTAACTTTATTTGAATGTCCAGTTCTCACTATTAACTAACATATTGGCTGTTAATTAGTACTTACAGTGTAAAGCAGATATTAACAACATATTTTGCATGACCATATTTTAGATCCTGTAATCCTACCACATACAGGTACCTAAACCTAACAACTACCTTACTATTTATAAGCAGAAAATTAGTTTGATTTTATTTATTAATAGTAGTTAACTGGACCTTAAAATAAACTGTGACCTTCATTTTTTTATGTTTTAACTGTTTTGATGCTCTCTTTATAACATCTTTTAAATTTCCTGTTTGAACAGCATTTATTTTACTTCAGCTTTAATATGTTGAAGTGAAACGCTCTGCCCAGAATGATGGCAGACTCCTGTGCTGTTCCAGACCATTCCTCCATGGAAGTTGAGGCTGAATGCAGCACCAGGTGAGCGTTAAAAAGTGTTTACAACAGCAAACATTTAAGAAGAAATCCATGTGCATTAAAGAATTGTAGTAATAAGCTGTTTTTCTACCTATATAATAGTGCCTCAAATGGGAAGTCCACTGAAGAGCCAAACAAAAAACTAAAAGTTGACTATGAGCATTCAACCAGTTTTTGGTGTAAGTAGCATTTACTTTATATTGAAATAGAAGTGTTGCGGTGTGTATATACATATAATTATGTTGTTTGTAATCATTGGTTATTAAATGTTACATGCACAGTCTGTGAAGAATGCAAGAAATATTTCTCGGAGGAGTGCCCTACCCATGGGCCCCCTTTTTTTGTGCCAGACACCCCTGTGGAATCAGGGGTTCCCAATCGGGCAGCTCTCACTGTACCCTCAGGCATTGAGATCCGCAGAGATGGTGATAAGGTGGATGTATGCTGCATGGATGAAAACATACCAAAGGGGGCGCTGTTTGGTCCTTATCAAGGCCAAATAAATGCCTCGGATAAACACTCAGGACCATACTCTTGGATGGTAGGTTATTGTTATATATTTAAACACCATTTAGCATAGTTGTATGTATGCACATTTATTTATAATGCAGATAAAACTATATTTAAATGTCTAATGTATTTATTACAGATTGTTGGTAAGGACAACAAAAATAAATTCATTGATGGGAGTGATGAAACTACGTCTAACTGGATGAGGTAATACCATGTTGCTGAGATGACATCCACTTTAATTAATCTTTTCCTTTTCTTTGTGCTATTGTAATTTAAGGATCTTGTGTGGAAAATTATGTTTTAGTCAGGGTTATGGTTAAGTTGATATTTTTGTTCACGGTATTAATTGTTTATTCCTCTCAGGTTCATTCTGATTTCTTCTGATGAGAGGAAAAAGAACCTGAGTGCATTTCAACATGGGGAAGAAATCTACTTTAGAGTGTGTCAGAGACTGACGGTGGGAGAGAAACTCTGTGTGTGGTACAGCAGCGAGTACATGAGGAGACTGCAGAGTGTGTCTCGGGACAGCATCGACCGCAATCTGGACACAGGTGAGACACCCCTCGCTGGAGCTTGAGCCAAAAAAAGTTGACAAAATTGAACACTTTTGAAATAGGTCAAAAAGAATCTCCAAAGACATTTTAAGGGGCTGCTAATACAAACACTACAGGGCCAGAACTGAAGAATAATATATTCTAAATAAACATTTATATATTCTAATAAAATCCTAACAGCACATTTTAAATTTGCAAAGTCATTTATGGGAAGATGTTTTGTTTACTGGATTAGATCAGTTTAGACGAGACTGAAACTCACAACAAGATTTGAGTAAAACGTAATGTAAAAACAAAATGTAAACAATATTTACTATAATTGAAGTAGTTCAGCCAAATAATTGCACTACATACTCATCCCCATGTTGGTTCAAACTATATTTTCTGTGAAATGCAAAAAGGAGAAATTTGAAAGAATTCTACTGGTCACTGATTTCCTTTCAATAACCATTAATGCAGGTTGGAGGTTTCATTTTTCAAAGGGAAACTAAAGGCATCATCAAAAAAAATGTGATCATGATAAAACGTGCGCTATATTTCAAGTCTTCAGTAGCTTTTGGTAGGAATAGACCAAAATGTAACTCATTTTACATTGAACATTTTTGATCAACCAAAAGTACCCAGAAGAGATGTTCCAGGCCTGCAATGGTTTAACAGGTAAGTGAAATGGGATTTATATAAATTTTTTGTTTCTTTTGATCTGCTTTAGTCATCATACTTTTTTCAAAATCACTTATATTTTCCCCCCGTTTTTTATTTATTTTTTATATATATATAAATATTCTGGTAGTTTTACATGCATTAACCATAACACTATTGTATTGCAGGAGTGAAATTAGAAGAACAGGAGGAGCATAAAGGTCCAGTGTTGAGATCTGCAATACATGGTAGAAGGACCCGAAGTAAGCATGGAAGTGATGAGGCAGAAAACCAGCCCCAGGCCAAGAAAAAGAAGATTGACCTCATTTTCAAAGATGTCCTGGAAGCATCTCTGGAGACTAATCAAAGCCAGAACAACCCCCTGAACAGCACCTCATCTTTTCCAAGAGCAAGAACAAATGTCTGCCAGGTTTTCAGCCAGCTTGACGCAGAGTGTAAAGAGACTGTCTTCGCCTCTGGATTGGCTTCCATGGAACATCACGAGAGTGGGATTGATGCAAAATGCATTAAAATGGAAGAAACAGAAGAAGACGTGACCCTGCCCAAAGTAGGACCATCAGCATCTTTCTGCCCAAACTGTGTGAGGTTAAAACAACGAATACGTGAGCTGGAGGCTGAGCTGCTTTGTCTCAGAGGACAGGGGCATGCTGAAATTAAGCCAGTCCCACCATTTGAGCCCTTTCATAGTGAGGACCTCAAAGGTAGGTTTACACCTGGGATGGAATGCTACCATGGATGAGAGCCTTTCTGGAGTAGATGTTGTTGATTAAAAAAAAATATATATATATAATAAATACATTTTGTCTTGTAGTTAATCAGTTACTGTTAACATTCTTTTGTTGTTGTTTTGCATTTTTGCTAGTGATTGTGTTACTCCCAAATTTGTTGAAATGTTTAAAATGGAAATGCACTCTTAATTAAAAGTTTTAATACAATTATTAATGAGTGTTTTCTTTTTGGAGCCTGCCACTAAAGTTTAAGCCTTTGTTTGTTTGGTGTGTGGAATAGAGAATGTTTTAATTTAATCATACTTAAAAAGAATGTGTTTTAGTATATTAGTTGATGTAGAACTTGAGATATCATGAACTGTATTGAGAAGGTATGCTTACAATAGGTGTAAAAATGCCTTCATTCATGCCAAAACTAACCAGTTAGAAATGTTTGAGTTTAAACTTGCTTTGTGTTCGTTTTCAGTTTAATTCTGTGCTCTGTTTGCTCATTTGTTTTAGATGCCATGATGCCCGTCCCAGGAGTGCTTGAGGAAGATGACCAGGATGTTGATTCTGCTGATGAATCAATTTCTGCTGACCTCATGGCGGCTACGGATGAGTCTTCGAAGCTCTCGGTGGGCTCAGGTCGTCGGATTCGTCGCTTCAAACAGGAGTGGCTGAAGAAGTTCTGGTTTCTCCGTTATTCGCCCACACTGAATGAAATGTGGTGCCACGTGTGCCGACAATACACTGTCCAGTCTTCCCGCACCTCTGCTTTTATTATTGGTTCCAAGCAATTCAAAATCCACACTATTAAACTTCATAGCCAGAGCAATCTGCACAAGAAGTGTTTGCAGCTTTACAAACTTCGCATGCACCCGGAGAAGACCGAGGAGATGTGTCGTAACATGATGACTCTTTTCAATGCTGCCTACCATCTGGCTTTGGAAGGACGGCCATTTTCCGATCTGCGACCCTTGGCGGAGCTCCTCAAGAAGTGCGACCTCAAAGTGGTAGATCAGTACATGAATGAAAATGACTGTCAGATTCTCATCCAACACATTGCTCGAGCATTCAAAGAGGATTTGGCTGAGAAGATTCGGCTTTCGCCCTTTCTAAGCATCATCATGGATGGGCAGAATGATGAGCTCTTGGCTGATACTGTTGCTGTTTACGTCCAGTTCACCACCACTGATGGACTTCCTGCCACGGAGTTCCTTTCCCTACAAAGGCTTTGCGGAGGCAACGTGGAAGGCTACCTCCAGGCTGTGGATCGTGCCTTTGGAGTCCTTGGTCTAAGACTTCAGGACATGCTAGTTGTTGGCTTGGGAATAGATGGCTCAAACCTTTCCTCTAGTCTGAGGGCAAAAATTTACATATCCGTACGAAAGACAATCCCTTGGGTGTTGTGTCTACCTGTGATGATCCATCGTCCCCATTTGGAGGTTCTGGATGCTATCAGTGGAAAGGAACTGTCTTGCTTGGAGGATCTGGAAAACAACTTGAAGCAACTTCTTAGCTTCTACCGGTATTCTCCACGTATGATGGCTGAGTTGAAATCAACAGCACCAACTCTGTCTGAGGAAACGAAGTTTCTTGGGGATATAAGAGCTGTGCGTTGGATCATAGGTGAACCCAATGTTCTCACTGCCCTAATCAAGGACTATCTAGAGGTGGTTGCTCACTTGAAGAGCATAAGCAGCCAATCCCAGAGAGGCGATGCTGCTGCCATTGCTCTGTCTCTCCTACAGTTCCTGTTGGATTATCAGTCGGTGAAGCTGATCTATTTTCTGTTGGACATCATTGCTGTCTTTTCACGACTTGCGTTCATCTTTCAGGGGGACTATCTGTTGCCATCACAGGTGGATGCAAAAATTGAGGATGCCATTCATGAGATTGGTCAATTGGTGGACTCCCCAGGGGAGCACCTACAGGAGTTTGAGGACAACTTTCGGGAGAGTTTTAATGGCGTGGACCTCAAGAACTTGCGGGTTGCTGAGTCCAAGTTTCAGTCCATTCGAGAGAAGATCTGTCAGCGAAGTCAAGGCATCCTGGCCCAACGTTTTGATCCACTCAGTCGCTCAGTGGTTCAGGCTTGTCAGGTCCTTGACCTGGCCTCGTGGCCTCTTAACAGGGATGATCTTGGTGCATATGGAGAGAAGGAGATCCTTGTCATTTTTGACCACCTGGAGACTATTCCTTCCTCTGGCCGTGAGCTCTCTAAAGAGAGAATAGATGCCAGAGGAAGCCTTGTAGTTGAATGGAGGGATCTAAAAGCTGATTATTGCAGTGTGAATGGTTTTAAAGAATTAGTCAGCCACATCTTCAAATACAAGCAACGTTTCCCTCTTCTCAATCACATCCTGCACGTTGTCAGGGTCCTGCCAACGTCATCGACATGCTGTGACAAAGGAAGATGCTCGTTGCAGAAAGTGCGCAGAAATTGCCGTTCCAGACTAACTCTGGAACAGATCAATGATCTGCTCACCTTGGCCGTTAACGGGCCACCTATCAGGAGCTTTGATGGAAAGCGAGCTTTGGACAACTGGTTTGAAGAGAAATCCGGGAACAGCTATTCACCCTCGGCAGAAGTGCTGAGCAGAATGCCCACCACCGAACAAAAGTCTGTGTTGCACAATATGGATATGAATGCATATGAGTGTTATCCAGATATTTAACTGATCGGCACCAATTACTCAGCCAACATAATTCCAAAAAGCCATCTCGTTGGAAAAGGGCTGATAATGTGATGTACTATAATGTGATTGGCCAAGTAGTTTGACACTGGCCCTGCTGCTAAAATGGCCTAGATCAGCGTTTTCTCTATGAATTGGTTTAAATGCCTTTGCAGGTCACAGGCACATAAAACACTTTAAAATGTTCATGTGATGTGTTGATATGTGTTTTTGTTCCAAAGAGAAACTAGGCTATTTTCTAGTCACAAGGATTGTTGCCGTAAGGTGAATGTTTGACTAAGCACCATTTCATCAGATATTGGTGAGTGAAGCCTCCTTACAGTCTTTTTTTAATCTTTGAAAAGTCACCTTCTTGCAAAGACCGATTCAACTAAAACCTTTAATAATAAAAAGTTTTATTATTATATCTGCAATATAATTTGAGCAATCATTCTGTCTTTGTACGTAGACTTGTGTGTATGGAAATGATAAAAAAAAATTCCTCAAATTTTCACAGCATGCTCTTTATGCTGGTTATCACTAACTGGACTGGAAATGGCCACTCTTTTGCCTATTCCTAACATTTTTTTTTTTTTTTTTTTATAGATACTCTTTAGTTAACCACTACTTTTAAGATTATCTGTCAATCTTGATTTGATAATATGGCCCATCATACAGGTGCCGGTAATGTGCAGTTTACACCAAATCTGATTTAAAGATTTCAAATATATAGCCTAAATATGCAAGGTTTAGCCTTACCGGAAAAAAAAGAAAAGTTTTCTCTGTGCTTTTAGCATTTGCTAGTGCTTGATTTCTGGTACATATTTTTATGTACAGCTACCGGCTACTATGCCAGAGCCCCTTATGAGCCATTCCAAATTATAGTTACATTTTCTGATTCCACATCAAAGAAACAAATATATATTTACATTTCAATGCAGCAAAGAGGTGGTCTGCGTAGTCAAAGGTTTACTAAAATGTTTAATGATAAAAAGAAAATATTTCAGCATTAATAACCCAAAATTCTAGCACTGTCTGTCTCAGCAATACTTTTCACCCAATGCAAATGTGTGTGCATGTTGTCACCACTAGTAGGCGACACTGAACCTTGGATTACATTTTTGTATTTGAAAGAATAACACTACTTAAATCACTAAGTCATACAAGAACAAAGCTTTTATATTTTTAATTTGTGTTATTATGTGCATTCGTGTATTCTAGAATTGCATGTGTTATGGTCCGCATCATGTATATTTCACATCATTTTTGTTTTACCTTGCCTTCCACTAAATTCCATCTATTATACCTGTGCAATATATATATATTTTACACTTAAATTGTATATTCTTAAATACAAGCAAGTTTAATACTAATAATATTCATTGAAACTGTGTAATTTGGAGGTGTCCAACATGACTGAGCATGTTTTACAAGATAACTTACTTGTGCTAAAAATTTCCATATTTTTCAAGCCATGACTGTTTTAAAAAATGATAATCAAGGTAAAAAAAAAAAGAGTCACCTGTAGAGATCTATTAATAGGCTTTTTTAACAGTAATGTTTTCAATGTTGCAGTTGAAATTTAACATGTCAATTTTATTCATGCAGTTGTTAAAGCATCATTATTATCAGTTTAGAAAATATTGTATTTTGTGATATGTCTCAGTTTATCAATTTTAAATGCAGTAATATTGAAGAGTATTGATCGACGGTGACCTTCCATGTGCTGCGAGGTTTTATACATTATATTAATCATACTGAAATGGCTTGTCTTTATTTTGAAATAGATTTAGATTTTGCAAGTCTGAATGTTTAGCATGTGTTTAAAGGATCCATTTTTATTCTTTTTTTTAATGAATGTACTTTTTAAAAACAGAAATTTCAATGTTCTACGCAAAAGATTAGTCTCATTTAATTGGTTAAACTATTGTGTTTCAAAGAAGCTATTTTTGTTAGCATTTCATGCTTTAGTGAACAATTGATGGCATAGCATACCCACTTCTGAACTCATGAGTAGCAAACGGATTGTAAGGATCTTTTATCTATGTGAATGCTTATGAATGTTAGACTGTTACCTCACAGTGAGGTATGCCATCGAGTGAATCTTCTCATATTGTGAGCTGTGTCATATCTTTAATGGTGAATTCTCAGAAAATGAGCCAAAATCAAGTCTGATATTATTTAGTTAATGCTTTAATATCTGTTTTCCTTTAATCGAATACTATGTGTACCAAATGTAAACGTTATGTCTAGATTCATAATTTTGTATTTCCTTGATTTATATGTCATGTAAACACAATCATGTGCATTGTCCGTATCATGAATTATTAGGAAATGTTTTTATCTGGGAGACACCAGGTCTTAGGCCTAAGGAACAAAGTTACTTCTGATGTCAAGTTTATTTTCGGACAAAATAAGTGAGTGTTAGCTCCATATTTTCATTCAGTTCCTTCTTGCAAAGAGAAATATGTGTTTTGCTTGGATTTACACGTTATACACCGCTTCTTCCTGAAAAAATAACACTGGAACTCCAGAATACGAACTACATGTGAAATGTATGCCTGGGGAATGTGTACATGCATTATAGAAACCTGCTTAAAATTACAGCATATGGAAACTATATTCAACAAATAATGGTTTAATAAAGTTTTTTAAAATGTGGTATTGCTTGTGTGTTTTTTTTGTTTGTTTTTATTTGTTTGTTTGTTTTTTATTTGGCTTGAAGGAGTAGTTCGCCCCAAATTTTTTAATTTGCTGGAAATGTTCTCACCATCAGGCCATCCAAGATTGTAGATGAGTTTGTTTCTTAATCAGAACAGATGGAGATGGAGTAATTTAAGATTATCACTTTAGCATTACATCATGGATGCTCTGCAGTGAATGGGTGCCAAACAGCTGATAAAAACATTAAGATAACCCACAAGTACACTTGTAAACTGTGCTTGATCCGTGCATACTACTCTCCTGATTCACACAAGATGACTTTTCTGCAATATTATGAATAGAGTGCTCATATCGTACCGGAAATGTAATTCTTCAAGTTGTGTGAATAACTTGTGGATCACTGTGATGCTTTTATCAGCTGTTCGGACTCTCGTTCTGACGGCACCCATTCACTGTAGAGTATCCATTGGTGAACAAGTGATGCAATAATACATTTCTCTTATGAAGAAACAATCTCCTCTACATCTTGGATGGCCTGAGGGTTCGTTTTCAGCATTTTTTTTGGTGAACTATTCCTTTAATTGAGTTGCCATTTAATTTTAGGTTTAAAAAGAAAGCCATTTCTTGATTGTTGCATGTTAAAAAAATAAAGCTTTTTTAGATTAACTAGACACATACACACATTATTTAAAATGCTGCACTGAATGCTTCAGCCCAAACAAAGATCGAGTGCCATTTGTTGCTTGTATGACCACAGCTTCTTTGTTCATCTGTGTCAATATTTGGTCCATAAAACACAGTCCCATTCCAGCTCTGTGGAATAAGCCAATCATCATGCCTTCTCCTATTAGCATCCTGACATGTGATGGGTGAATTTCTGCTCCCTTTTGTAAGTTAGAAGAAAAGCAACAACATGAGTACTTGTGTGGGCTGGCACACAAACAACACTACTTCCCTGTTTAAAATCCCAACAAGTCCATTCGCTTATCACCAATTGTTCTGTTATCATCAGATCCAGATTCACAGTTGCATTTCATGCCTTTTCAGATTCTGAAATTCAGTCTGAAATAAGGGTGGCATTGAGATGACTCTGAATTGAGTGCTTCCATGACTGCAGAATGGAAGTGTGACACAGGCCTTTATTGTGAGCACCAGCTGCAGTGTTGGGAAACCTAGCAGAAAGGATTGGGGTTTAATTCTCGTGGTCAGTCATTACGCTGTACAAAGAGAGAGACAGTTAGATTGAACTAAGAGTCAAGATCTTTTGTTTTGATACAGATTCTGTATGTGCTCTGTTTTAGACTAATATAACAGTGATCAGGCTGTGCAATATAATCGTTTAGCGAAATGCAATTGTTTTTGAGATGCGTTATGATGTTATTCACTTTTTACTATTTTACTTGTACAAAAAGAGTATGTTGTGCTGCTCTATATTGCAAACTGTTATCGTATTAGTTTATTATAATAAACAAAATGGTTGGTAATGCAAGTAATTCAACTGTTAATTGCACTTATAGTTATCTATAAGTCACCAACACGCAGGCATTGCAATACATTCATGTATATTAATGATAATGACTGTTAAACATAATCTTGTCTCGTTTTTCGGATCCCTTTAATCTGTCTTGTCATCTAGGAGAAACCCCATCAATGACATCATTCATTTGGGGCAAGGGCGAGGCGAGAGCTCGAGCAGAGAAGAGGTGCACGAAGAATGCTTTCGGACTGTTGAAGAGCACAAGCTTGGATTAACCCTGAGTATTTTGAGCATTGTAAGTCATACTTAATATAATTCTGATGCTAATATTTTCCTTCATTATTGCAAAAGATATTTAAACTGTGCAGTTTTGCATTTCATTTTTGTTTCATGTATTCTATATATATATATATATATATATATATATATATATATATATATATATATATATATATATATATATATATATATATATATATATATATTAGTATAAAGACATTTTTTTTATTTTTGTATTGTATATACAGTACTTGTCAAAATTTTGCAAACATTGTGATTTTAAATTATTTTAATTAAGACTTCTGCTCAGCAAGGCTGCTTTTATGTGCTAAAAATACAGGAAAGACACTAAAACTGTGAAAAAGTATTTCAATTTTTTTTAACTGTGAGTATATTGTAACATTTATTTTACTCCTGTGATGTGCAGGTGAATTTTCAGCATCATTCCTCCAGTATTCAGTGTCACATGATCCTTCAGAAATCATCAATGCACTGAATTTCAATGTTTAATCATTTTCTTTGTTTTCATTTACTGATGTTCATTATCAGTCTCTTAGGTCAGGAAGGTTTTTTTTTCATAATGAAGTGCTCTCTTGGACTTTTTCTGTTGGTCTGCTGTGTGACTCTAAGCTTAGGTAAGTTAAATGCACTTCATTATTGTTGGCTTAATTTTGTGTGGTTTGATCATGACTCCAGTGCTTTTTATTTGAAACAGGCGTTAAGCATTATGGAATCCGATTCTCCTCTGCAGGCTCGTCTCTTCGATGTTACAAGTGTGAGGATTACACTGGGGGCCGATGCACATTGCAGCAAGTCTGTTCTTATGAGGACGCATGTTTATATCTTCATGAGAAAGGTTTGTGGATGAAGTTTTAGCATGCAATGGCACATCCTCCTGAGACAGACACAAAAAGGTTTTGGCTTTTACATTTTAATTTACTTTAATAGTTAAGTGTTTGGTTCATGTATATATTTTAAAACACAATGATTGTTTAAATTTTATATTATATTATCAAACAAAGTGACACCTGCAAACAAGTGACACTAGACATTTTGTAAAAATTAACATCACTTTTCTGTAGCACTTTTGCAATAACTACTAACCAAATGATATTGGGTAAGATAAGTATATAACTGAACATTGCTAATTAATCTGTCTAAAAATAACCGATTCATATTATGTATTAATTTGTTAATTAAATGTCCATCAAAACAGCTTCTTTGAGTTAAAAAGATCAAATAACTTTCTTAAAATAAGTTGTGTAAATTTTCAGTTTGATAAGGTTTTAGTGTTCAAGATTTGGTTATACTGCAGCATTTAGATTTCTTAGTAATGAAGACATAAATACTGAGATGTTTAAAGGGAAATGAAAAATAAGAAATGCAGACATGGAACAATAAAATAATTATACAATTCTTCTTTCTCTTCTTATTTTCTAACTTAAGTTAATATTTTATATTCCCAAAACCTTTGCTTAAGAATATTATAATTTTTCTTAAAAAAGTGACAAACTTATATATATATATATATATAAATATATATATATATATATATATATATATATATATATATATATATATATATATATATATATATATATATATATATATATATATATAAATATAAATTATTTTAAAAACATGACGAATAATCTATAAAAGTTATGAAAACTTCCAACTTGTCTTAAATCCCCAGAAGGTAAGATGTTTGATGGATTTATTGGTGATAAGATTTTTAGTGGATGTAAGAATGCAGTTTATGTAATTAGTGCATTTTATCTGAAAGGCTACATCATTTTTATACTATAAATAAGTAAATAATCTAATTTCTAAAGTGTATGTTGAAAAATATGCTCCGTTTAAAATAACATTTATTTAATTGTATTAATACTTTTTTTAAGTGACTATTTTTTTTTTTATTCTACTCTATTCACTGATTAAGAGTTCTCGTTTTCTAGGTGGGAAGACCATTCGCCGGTGCATTCGTTACACTGACTGTGATAACTCTCGTCTGTCCCAGAAGTTTCCGTCAATATCAGAATATACTTACAGGTGCTGCAACACTGACCTGTGTAACAGCGGCCCAGCGACCGCGGCAAGCACGTGGATCTTATCTCTGCTGGCGCTGTTTACCAGCCTCTGGTCCTGCTGCATCACTGCTTGATCCCTCACTAGTGTCCTCGAAGGCTATTTCTTGCCATACCCTTTATGGATATCTATATATTTACTATGTATCATTATTTGTGATTGTTTGGTTTTAACTAACCACTTATATATGAAAGAGCACTGTTTGTTGTAAACTATTTTTATTCTAATACCTTTGTTTTCTGACTTTTTAATTTAAAATTATTTTTATTTTATTTTGCCTGATATTTCATAAGAATGCAGCAAAATGCTTGATCTTCCCATAAATTACCTTTGTATGTACTATATTTACATTAATAAATTAACTAATTAAACATAAACCATGATTTTCTGAATTTATACATTTTAAATGTTTTTAAAAACAGGTGCTTTTGAGGTTGGCTTACCCTTTACCGTCTTACAAGTCCAATTTCAAACCACCTTCAATGGTTCTAGTGTTTATTCAGCACTGCGGACAGCTCCACTTCAACTAGCAATTGAAATACAGCACCTAACATCAATATAACACTAAAATTAATAAAAAGGAGGAATATATTCAGTGAGTGGATTTGAAACAGACAACTTTAAAATCTCCACCATCTGAACACAGATGGAACAGCTTCATTCGCTGTAAAGTCTGCCCAGCTGTTGAGCCCTAATCCTGTGACATAACACGCTGTTTTCCAAAAAAAGTAAATTTCAGGAATTCCTTCAGTCAGATATATAAAATGCCATATGCTTTATTAAATATGTGAAATACACAAAATACAAAAACTCACTGATATGTAAACTGTTAAATCAACATGGAATGTATTCCCTAATTTTTAATTTAAATAGGACACAAACATGAAGGTATGTATGTAAGAGGTCCTCTAGTACACAATACTATTGCACAAACCCACACAATGTAAACGATATGTCAACACTTACAAACTAAACAACTATGATAGCCACATTAAAATGATAGTCCACCCCAAAATTATAATTTTGCCATCATTTACTCACCCTTATGTAATTCCAAAAGTATGACTTTCTTTCTGAATGTGGAAGATATTTTGAAGAATGTTGGTGACAAAATGGTTTTGGTTTTCATTGGCCTCCATTGTATGCATAAAATATGCCGGTTGCACTTTATTTTACAGTATGTGTACTAACATGTACTGATAGTGTACTTGCAGTGTATTTATCTAAGAAAGTTCTGGTAACTCAAGGTAACTACATGGGGTAGGGTTAGGTTTAGGGGTAGGTTTAGGGTTAGTACCTAGTTATTACATAGTTATTGTAATTACTATAATAAGTACATAGTATGTACATGAGGAACAGGACTGTAAAATAAAGTGCTACCAATATGTCAATGGGAACCAAAACTGTTTTTTTTTTTGTTTTGTTTTTTTTTTATTCCACAAAGAAAAAAAACCATACTGATTTGGAATGGCATGAGGGTGAGTAAATGACACCAAACTGTTTTATTTCATATTGACCTCTACTGTATTTTCTATTTGTACAATGGAAGTCAATGGGAACCAAAACTGTTTATTTACCAACATTCTTCAAAATATCTTCTTTTACATTCAGCAGAAGAATAAAAGTCAGACAGGTTTGGAATGACATGAGGGTTAGTAAATGAAGACCAAATTGTAATTTTTGGTTGTACTATCACTTAAAAAAGTAACGTAAACACATCACATCTCATAAAACAAGATAAGAACACAAAAAGGCAATGAACTGGAATATTATTAAAAGGGCTTATTGTGTAAAAACCCATCATACTGTACAAACATATACAGCTGCCACATGTTTGCTTTAACAGCAGCAGTATTACATTTTAATTGAGGTATATGCCATATTTAATTTGAAGAAAAAAAAAAACTACTCTGTGGCTGGTAGAAAGAGTCTGTTAAACAGTTTGTGCAGAGTTAAGGTTTTTTGGTCATGTTTAATTTCACAACATGAAAGTTGATTCTGTTGACTCTACTTCTATCCCCCACAGCCTGCTTTTTATTCTCATTGAATGGCATCTTCACCTAATTACACTCCGTATCTTGACTAGTGCTGTCAAGAGACCTCATTTCTCTGTTTAAAACAATCCTAAAATTCATTATATTGCTTGCAGGAAAGGACAAGAAATTCTCAGAGGTATTTGTTATCAATGCTACAGTTGTCCATGTTTTAGATTTACAAAACATGTTTAGTATAAAACATATCTGAGACTATTATTAATAATATTCTTGAATATTAAAGGGATAGTTCTCCAAAAAAAAAAAAAAAAAGTAAATTGTGTAATGATTTCCTCACCATGATGTTGTTCCAAAGACTTTGGTCATTATTCTGAATAAAACTTGAAAGATTTCTGTCCAGGTAACCAAAACTTAGAAGATCCAAAAAGGTTATAAAGATGCTGCAAATCAAATCCATAAGAATCAAACGGTTTAAGTTTTGTGAATATATATAAGTCTTATGAGTTTGGAACACCATGAGGTTGAGTAAATGATGACAGAATTTTCATTTTTAGTTGAACTATAACTTTAAGTGAACTAGTTACCAATAACTTCTAGGTTATTTCTACTTCCATACCTGCAAAACCAAATAAATGTTTTTGTTCTAATCGCTCATGTCCTCCACTGCTTCTTCTTCAATCTCTCTGCCTATTTCCTCAAGTTTCACCCTTTTCTTTTGCCCCTTCTTCTCCTCCTCCTTCTCCGCTGGCACGTACCAAGGCTTGACTGCTGTGTCATCGCAGGCCCGGCCGCCGCCCCTCCTGTACCCGCCCCGTCCCGCCCTCACCAGCCCCCAGCCCTGAGGTTTACCCTCATGGGGTCCGCTGTCCTGCACGCCCCTGGTCTGGTCCAGCTCCTTAGCGCTGAGCGCCGCCATCCGGACGGGAACGGTGTTTCCAAATTTGGAGTAGTCGATTGAGTAGCGCCCATCCTCCTCCGTCATAATGGAGACGAAACGCCGACCCCAAAAGATCTCCTCTGGTGTGTAGGATGTGCGGGCCTGCATGGTGATGCCGGTGGTCTCCACAACACCTGATAGAACAGACACATCGGCTCTCTTTCATAGTGAACTATACAGGTAGCAAATTATTTTCAGTTTAGAAATGACTGAAATGAATTAATTTATCATTATTATTAATTCAAAGAGAAGTGTACTCCATTCACCTTCCAAGATGACAATGATCTCCAGGTCTTCGGTAGCCAGTGACTGCGCTGAGACCTCGTACAGTGGGCTTCCTCTGTCAATGGTGTGACTGATTATAAGTGGAGA
This sequence comes from Carassius gibelio, assembly GCF_023724105.1. NCBI lineage: Eukaryota > Metazoa > Chordata > Actinopteri > Cypriniformes > Cyprinidae > Carassius > Carassius gibelio. Next base: position 3,863,054 of record NC_068395.1, on the reverse strand, counting down.
GACGAGGAATATGCCGTTGCTCCTGAGAGGATTTTCCACCTGGATATCGAGCTGACAGACAGGAATCACCTCACCCTCCGCAGTTACTGTCCGCCGAATCACCTGAAAAACAGAAATCAAGATTAGGGTGGAATTCAACTCAAGAGGTTTTAGAGAGAAGTGCTACACTATTACAAATAAATGTTCCAAAAGGAAGATTTTACAGTGATGCCAGAGAAAAAAACCATTTAGTGAATGGTTCTGAAGTACATTTAAAAAATCTACAGAACCTTTTTCAACTATGAAGAACCTTCTGTCCAAGGGAAAGGCTCCATTGATATTAAAGGTTCTTAAAGGAACCATAGATGCCAGAGTAGAAGATATTTGTCACCTGCAGCTGTATTGTGGCTGAGATGATCATGCTCTTCCTCAGATCCCCAACACGGAACATGAAAGTTGGTCGGCCGTTCCTCGGAGCAATGACTGCGTTACGGGAGAAGATGAGGGTCTCTGCTCTCCGGTTGGCTTGAGCTGTCTTCATGAACACACAGCCCAGCATGATGGCGTTGATGATCAGGCCCAGAATGTTCTGGATAATGAGGACTATGATGGCCAGTGGACATTCCTCCGTCACCATTCGTCCTCCGAAACCAATAGTCACCTGATTTTACAGAAATGACTGATATTACAGGTTCAGAAAGCTCAACCATTTGGTCCTCAATGAGTCAACAATTGGATTGAAATCCATCCAGACTGCTCCTTACCTGCACCTCAATGGAGAACAGAAAAGCAGATGTGAAGGAGTGAATGGAAGTCACACAAGGCACAGGTCCAGGCTCGTTGGGATCTCGAGGCTCCAGATCGCCGTGAGCGAATGCTAAAAGCCACCACACCATGGCAAAGAGCATCCAGGAGCACAGGAACGCCGAAGTGAAGATGAGCAGGGAATGCTGCCATTTCAGGTCCACCATGGTGGTGAAAACATCTTGGAGAAACCGGCCCTGAGAAGCAACAGAATCCAATCAGTGAAGTGTACTGCATCGGTTGTCTAATAACACATTATACTACAAAATGTGAGTGAATTTAAACATTTGCTTGGTTCATTTGGGCAACGCACCTGTTCTCGTATATTCTTGTGGGCAACATTACACGACCCGCTCTTGGTGATGAAACGTGCCCTCTGTGACTTTGGCCGGATGCGACTGGGTTGTGCGGCATCTTCAGCGAGTCGTGTCAACAGGAAACCATCAGCCAAAAGGCCTTTGCGGGCCAGCATTATGACAATCTGTGGCTGATCGGTGCTCCACACTAAAAAATAAAAATAGATTTATAAATTAAATACACATTTTAAATGAAAACACTTTTTAATTGAAAATAAATGTCACAATTAAAAAAAAAATGTTAGGCTTATATTTAAGATGATCTATTTTAATCACATATATAGATTTCATTTCTATCAAATAAAATTACACAGTTTCAACCAAATAATAAACTTAATGTGGTGCATATTTGTCGTTCATGTAATTTATGTAATAATAAACTAATAAAATGTTCTAGTATATAAAAAAAATATATAATATGTTTTAAATTCAATTATAGCATTAAAAAAGTTTAATTGAAATTTCAAAAAAGGTTTGTCCCTATTTTGCTTGGTAAATAATTTCAATTGAACTTGGCACATTTTACTACTTTAGAAGCCTCATTCAAACGCCTTTTAAAGTCATTCAGTTCACTGCATAAATATCTAAAGATCGTGCGTTAAGAGGAATCATTCGACACAAGCACTGAAAAATCACAAACCACACTCCTGTTGAAACATCATCATTAATACAGTTAATTATATTTAAAAATCACCATAATCACTTTAAAACCTTGATGTTGTTTTGTATCTGCGAATATATCTACGTTACTTCAAATGCAGGGCAATCGAAAATATATTTAATTTAATCTTCACTATAGAATGCACACGCCCAGTTATTCGTGCGTATATATTAAATATTATCAAATAGAATTATGCATCCGTTATTGTATATTGCGACTCGTCGTTATAATGACCGCATAATCAAGGTTATGCATTATAAAATAAAGATGCTTACCAGCACAACAGTGACACGCGCTGTTTAGATCATATCAGTGTAGTTTAAAAAATAATAACATTAACCGAACAAAATGTTTAAAACAAACGCAAGCAGATGGCTGGGTAGGTATCTTATGCAATCAGACAGAGTCCTTATGATTAAAAAAAATAAAAATGAATGAGTGGCGGACAAACATATCCCACAATCCCCAGCGGCTGCCGCTTCGCTACACTGTACGACCCTTCGCTGTTCAGCGGTTTGGTTTGTGATAAATGTGTGCTGTTTTACAGTTGTCAACAATTTTACTGAAAGTATATGTGCTAGCTTTGGTTTAAGACGTTATTTACAGTTAAAACAGATCGGTTTTACCGGTGTTCGGCGTGTTTTCGAGTGTTTTTTCGAGGTTGTTAGCCGATTAGCTCTTTAAAGATGGCTGATCCGTGGAATCGAGGTAAGTGACACGTAGCAGTTTTCTTATATTGTACAGTCATATATTTTTATTTTAGCTGTTTTATTAGAATCGCCACATAATATTTTAAACATTAAGATGCCTCTCTTGTCTAAAAAAACTACAACATTTATTGTTGATGTTGCCAGTGCAAGTAAACTCGAAAATGAAAGTGGTCAGATATGAAATCATGTTGGTGTACTTTGTCAAAAAAGGCTTAATCTCGGTTAATTTTGGGTCATTGACAGGACATGGTGCTGTGGATGACATGCTGGACGCTGAAAACAGGCTAATGGCTGAAAATCTGGCCAGTAAAGTCTCTAGACTTAAATCTGTAAGGCAGACTTCTATATATATATATATGTCATTAAAACAATAGAGCTGTCATTCTGTGGCATTTATGTCTTTGTTCTCATTCAAAGCTGGCGTATGACATTGACAAAGATGCTGAAGAACAGAATAGCTACTTGGATGGCATGGTAGGTGTTTTGAAAGTGTTGATGTTGAATGTATTTGCAGTGTTTGGGTGTAACTCAGCATGTGTTTAACATCCTTGTTTACGCAGGACTCTAATTTCCTCAGCGCAACTGGCCTGCTTACTGGAAGCGTGAAGAGGTTTTCCACAATGGTACGATCTGGCCGAGACAACAGAAAGATCTTGTGTTACGTGTCTGCCGGTTCGGTTGTGGCCTTCTTCCTGCTGTATTATCTAGTGACACGGATCCAGAACTAATGGCTCATTTGCTAAGATTTTAGAACCGGTTTCTCAGTTCTATGAGAATTTTTTGGATGCTCTGTTTGATTCTTTTATGAGGTGATTTCAGAAAAGTGTTCAGCAAATGACTTCCCATCCATATAAAAGAGGAACGACTGCAGTTTGAGGATGATTGATCACATTAAACTTTATTTGAGCAAGAGCTTTGTTTACGCTATCAGAATTAGTCTATTCTGTGTATATTTTTATTCATAATCGAAAGTAACATGCCATGGACCAATAGTTGCTGTTTTATTTCAAATTAATTAAAAAAATTTTTACATTACCATGCTTTATATTTTTATCGTTGTAGATTATGAAAGAAAATGTAACTAAACGAATACTATTTTGATAATTATGTACATTAAAATGATTTTAAATGTAAACACCTCTGTTGTGCTTTTCTGTCCAACTTTGATATAGAATGTCAACTTTGGTTGTTTTTAAATTAAACTAAAATTGCAATGTAATGTCCTTACATGATGTTCATTTGACTTTTGCATATATCTGGTGCTCCTTTCATCTTATTGATATTTCATGCTTTTCTAGAAAGTAGTATAATTTGAGTATAATTTTTAAACGTTCAGGGCATGGTTCACATGTTTTTTTTTTTTTTTTATGTGAAATCTTAATTTTTTTTTAAGTAAAGGTAAGAATAACTATATTATTGTTAGTCATTTTTAAAATTAACTTGAACTGGAAGGAATTAAACATTTCTCAAAAACCTGTTATATTTGGAGGTGAGCACTTAAGGGGAGCTGTGGCCTAATGGTTAGAAAGCTGGACTAGTTCCCAGAAAGTTGCTGGTTCAAGTCTTGGTGCTGGCAGGAATTGTAGGTAGGAGTGAATGAACAGCGCTCTCTTCCACCCTTAGTACCCAGTTGCTCCCCGGGTGCTGGATAAATAGCTGCACACTGCTCTGGGGGTGTGTTCACTTCTCACTGCTGTGTGAGTGTGCACACTTAGATGGTTTAAGTGCAGAGCACCAATTCTGAGTGTGGGTCACAATACTTGGCTAATGTCACAAGTTTCACATTTTTTTCTAAAATGCAGTACAGACCAAAAGTTTGGACACCTTCTCATTCAAAGAGTTTTCTTTATTTTCATGAATATGCAAATTGTAGATTCACACTGAAGGCATCAAAACTATGAATTAACACATGTGGAATTATATATGGAATTATATACATTAAAAAGTGTGAAACAACTGAAAAGATGTCATATTGTAGGTTCTTCAAAGTAGCCACCTTTTGCTTTGATTACTGCTTTGCACACTCTTGGCTTTCTCTTGATGAGCTTCAAGAGGTATTCACCTGAAATGGTCTTCCAACAGTCTTGAAGGAGTTCCCCGAGAGATGCTTAGCACTTGTTGGCCCTTTTGTCTTCTGTCTGCGGTCCAGCTCACCCCTAAACCATCTGGATTGGGTTCAGGTCCAGTGACTGTGGAGGCCAGGTCATCTGGCGCAGCACCCCATCACTCTCCTTCTTGGTCAAATAGCCCTTGATGCCTTCAGTGTGACTCTACAATTTTCATAGTCATGAAAATAAAGAAAACTCTTTGAATGAGAAGGTGTGTCCAAACTTTTGGTCTGTACTGTAAGTATGGAGTTAAAACAAGCATTTAAATATATTCTTACTAAGACACTCAAACAACTGACATTTATATGCATTTTATGTAAGCACTCTGATATACTGTTATAAAATCTCATTGGTTTACATTAGAGAAACATACTTTATAATGATATATAGGTATTAAAAGTCTGATGTATCAAATATGAAATAACACAAAACACATATGCAAACTTTTTTTAATTGTTTTTAAATATTTTCTCTTAAGTTTCAACAAACTGTTTCATCTCAAAATTTACATTTCATTGCATAAATATATTTGATTATATATATATATATATATTTTTTTTTCAGAAAGCCGCTGTTCTCCTCCTGTCCACGCGGCGGCGGTGCAGCTCAATGGTGAGTGTGTGCGCCGCTCGCTGTTTCTGTCGAGGAAGAACGTTTAGGATTTTGAAGACAGTGCCAGCCGACGAACGGATCTCTCAAAATAAAACAGTGTATCGTTTTTGTCTTTTGTTTTTGTTGCATTTAATTTGTCCTGATGTCCGGTGAAGTGGAGGCGAGCACAGTGGAGCAGCAGGTTTGTTTATACGAGCTCGTTTAATACGAGGCCATTCCGCATCTGACAATATGATCGTAATGATTCAGTTACGAAAGACTCATAATGTATAAATACATTACATAAATCAGAGTTCAGAATGTTTAGAGACTGCATGGTGATAACGCATTTACAAGCGTAAACTGAAATTATTTATAATAAAACTGTAAACTTTTTTTAAGAATTCTGAACTGAATTTTCATCATTGCTGCATTTATTTGACCAAACTACAGAAAAAAACAGTAATATTGAATATTATTATTTTCTGTGATGCAAAGCTGTATTTTCAGCACCATTCCTCCAGTCTTCAGTATCACGTGATCCTTCAGAAATCATTCTCATATGCTGATTTACTATCAATGTTGGAAACTGTTGTGCTGCTTAATATTATTATTATTATTTTTTAAACCTGTGATCCTTTTTTCATGATTACCGTATTTTCCGGACTATAAGTCGCACTTTTTAACGTAGTTTTTTTTTCATAGACTTATCAACATTAATTTGACATGAACCAAAATAAAACATTACCGTCTACAGCCGCGAGAGGGCGCTATACACTGCTTAGTGCTCCTGTAGCCTCTCCCTGAAAACATAGAGCGCCCTCTCGCGGCTGTAGACGGTAATGTTTTCTCTTGGTTCTTGGTTCTAAATAAATGCGATTTATAGTCCAGTGCCACTTACAGCATATATGTTTTTTTTCCTCGTCATGACATATTTTTGGGCTCATGCGACTTATACGGTATTTGCCGAAAACCGTTAAAAAGAACAGTGTGTATTTAAAATATAAATATTTTCTAACAATATGTGTCTTTATTATCACTTTTTATTAATTTTACAGACCCTTTCTGAATAAAAGCATAAATTTCTTTAAAAAAAAATTACTGACCCCAAACTTTTGTAGGGTAGTGTATATTGTTACAAAAGGTTTTTATTTTAAATAAACACTGTTCTTTTTATCTTTTCTCATCAAATTCACTATATTGTTCTTTTATCCTCCAATATAGCTGTTAGTTCAATGCAGCTTTAACATTTTTTTTTTTACATGATTTGAGAAAAAACAATCTTTACGCATCCTGTGGCTTAAGAATTAGTGTTTTCACATGGTTTTCATCCCTCTTTTAATGAAGGAGATGCAGGACACTGTTGTAAGTCCAGAAAAAACTGAGGAGGCCAAACTGAAGGCCCGATACCCACATCTCGGGGCCAAGCCTGGTGGATCAGATCTGTTGCGGAAAAGACTTCAAAAAGGGGTACGTTCCTAAAAAGAGAGTTTTAATATTGAGCCCACTATTGAGCAAATAATGGTCGTTGTTATCCCTTGCAGCAAAAATACTTTGACTCTGGCGACTATAACATGGCCAAGGCCAAGATGAAGAACAAGCAGCTCCCGGCAGCAGCAGCGGAGAAGACCGAGATCACCGGAGACCACATCCCCACTCCTCAGGACCTGCCCCAGCGAAAACAGTCTCTGGTGGCCAGCAAGCTCGCCGTCTAATGCGAGTGTGGACTCTTGTCTCACCGCCATTCCTGCTGTCTACATCTCCATAATGTTTTGTCTTTCTTTTGCTGTCTTTTCTTACTCTCTTTGTCTGCGGCCTGTTAAAACGCTCACGGTTTAATGTTTTGATACTGCTGCTGTCATTGCTCTTAGTCAGTTGTATTGCAACATCAATGCGGAGGTTTAAACATGGTAATCTGGCGCATTAAGTCAGATTATTTTACGGTTTTACACCATCTTTTGATCATCTTTTTGTCTTTAAATAAGATTTGCGTGAATAGATTATAAGGACTGGACTTGAAAAATCACAACCACCTCTTCTGCCAAAACGGTGCCTCCTGGAAGAAACAAAAGGCCTCATAGATGTGAGCTGATTGAGCTGAAGAAAACCTAAGCGCTCTTAGTTCATTCATTCCTACTTGTTAATGATGAAAATGGCCTTAAAACTGTCTGTTTCTCTTGAGTGTATTGAGCTCTTCGCTGGGTTCACTAGGTTTTGTCGTCAGAACGCCTGAAACAAATGTTTACTGTCACAACTGTGCCATTTGTTCTGTAAATAAACTAGTTGCTGCTACACTTGTGCTGTGTGACCGAGTAGTTGATGAAAGGTCATCAACTGTAAAATGTAATTATCTAGACAAATTTAATGGAGACTAGCATTGTGCCATCGTTTAGCAATAATGTTTGGTGAATGTCTAGTCAAACCTGATCTGTGTCTTAATTTATATTAACCAAGGCTTTAATTTATTTCACTTGTATTGTTCGCTGGCTGAATACAAATAAAACCAGCTTAAGTATTCATTGTTTTTAGGATGTCTGGGTGGAGTGCAGTAACTCACTCTTTCCAGCTCATTCGTTGCTGTGGTGGATTTTAATAATTTTTTAAGATACTATAATATTATCAAAGCCAAGAGGATGAACAAACAGCTCCTGGCAGTAGAGATGACAGTTAACAAATAACCAATTCACATTTGACATACATGATGTATGAAGTTTTTTCCATGACATTCATTTTTACGAGTTATTTTTCAGTTGACTGTAATATAGTTAAAGCAAAATAAAAAAAAAATTAAAAAAAAAACAGAGCAACGGCAGAGAAAACGGGTATAAACAAATAAATTTGTTGTTGGGAAATAAACAACCGAGCAGAGCGCAGTAACTCTAAATTTCCACAAAGCGTCACTGTTTCCACGTCTTTCATCGGCAGCCTTTTTCTTTTTTACTTTCTGGCAACTATAATATCAGCAGCAGAGACGGCGATATATAAATAATTACTATATATTTAGTTTACCTTATGGTGGCCAGGAAGATAAATATAAATAATATTTAACTTTATAATAAAGTACTATTAAATATTTTATCAGTTTAATTTTCATTGGATTTCGAAATTTATCCCTGTCTTTATTCTGCAGAATTCAACACTTTTTTTTCTATAATTGTATTCCGTTGTCAAAGTTGTACCTGTAACTTTTCTCACCGGTTTTCAGGACCGATCAATCATATACGGTTGTGATTGCTAGCTGATTGTTTTTACTTTTTAATCGATTTATAAGAAAAGTTGCCCGAGTTTTAATTTGTATGCCAGATGTTTGTCTTAATACTTAATTTAGTAAAACGATTACACTATTTTGTGTGCATATGTTTCCAGTGAGACAAAAATCACCCAGAGATTTAAATGCGGCTCAATGGAGGAGTCGGGGTTTTGAGCCACCAAGCGCCCCCTGGCGGAAGAATACATCGTGTTCAATGGAAAACAGCTATTAGTTATTTAACTGTGCGACTCAATGGATTTCACCAGCGGCTATCACACTCCCACACCACCAGCCAAGAGATTGCAGAAAGTTTGGCGTTTCTCAATGTCTGTTTTCTAAGTCGCAACAGACGAAGAGAGTTGCGATGTTTCTGGAGTAGCGGGGTTTCAGACAGAGCCCAATGGCCGCGCTGGAGCTGTACTCGAAGGTATGAGAGTTTAAACTCCGCTACTTTCACACCTGAGCAGTAGATGCATGTGCAACATTGTACCATCCAGACACTACAATCCTACATCTGTTTGCTGTATTTAAACAAATTAACACTGAACACTTAAATTATTGTTCGATTCTTACATTTAATTATTTAAATTGATAAAACTGTCAGGTGATAAAATTGGAGGCAATAGAAAAAAAAGTTGCACCACTAATTTAAGGTAAATTAGACCGTTTTACTAAACCTAGTTTTAACTCCGGATGCATTCATAAATCAATCAAATGCTTGATTAAAGTTGAAAGAAAAGCAAAAAATGTAATAATATTAATCTGATTTGTAGCTCTTATTTTAGGTAAATGAGACTTATGTATTTGATTTACTATTTTAGACGTGAATGCATTGATTGAACAAATGGATGGTTGATTAAAGTTAAAATAAAAGCAAAATAAAAAATGTAAATAAAACACAAAATATATTAATCTAAGTTGCAGAATTAATATTTAAGATTAGACATTTTTAGAAATTAGACATGTATTTTTTATTTATTTATTTTTGCTTTAAATATGAACGCATTGATAAAACAATGACATGTTTGATTTAAAAAAATAATAAAATGCTATTTATTTTATAAATTAGATTAATATATACATTTTTTGTCTGTTTGCAATTGCATTTAATAAATCTTGTTCTTCAAATTAACTTAATGTTGGCCACCTGCAGTTTGCTCGAGTCTGGATCCCAGACACCACAGAGGTGTGGAGATCAGCAGAGCTGAACAAAGACTACAGGCTCGGAGACACTGTCCTACATCTACAGCTGGAGGATGAGACGGTGAGATATCAAACAGCTGTCCACTTACACCTGGCTTTGTAACAGGTTAAAAGTTTACCCATCCAACATGGATATGGAAGGAAAACATGAGAAATTGGACCAGATCAGATGGTCTAAAGCTATCGAAGGCTGCTTGAGTCAGACTGGTGGAAGAAATAATGAGTGTGGAATTCCAATTCCAGCATATTACTGTTCCCACTACTTTTTTTTTAACTGGTGAAAACTGGTGTAGCATTAAACTGGAGTGAAGTCCCTAGGCCAAAGCAGAGTCTCTGTAGTTTAGCTTGTTGTTTTTTTTTTGAGGTGTCTTCTGTCTGTAAGTGTGTCAGTGATAAAAAAAATAAAATAAATAAAAATAAAACCTTTTTGGATGTTTAATCCACAGCAAAACTAGCGTTTATAACTGATGTGTGCACGAGATAAACTAACATGTTTTACGTTAAAGGAATAGTCTGGGTTTAATAAAAGGTTATCAACAGCATGTAGACAGTAGAGTTCACGACAGGAAAGGAAACAAATAAATGCACATTCTGTGGAAGTTTATAGGACAAGGCAGTAGATTCACTTTAAGAGCATTTTTAATTCTTCATAGTAGCTTCTGCTGAACTTTAGTATCTTTTGGCAGGATTTTGAGTACAAGTTGGACCCGAAGAGTGTTGTTCTGCCTCCCCTTCGTAACCCGGACATCCTGGTGGGTGAGAACGACCTCACGGCTCTCAGTTACCTCCATGAACCGGCCGTCCTGCACAACCTCCGGGTTCGATTCACAGACTCCAAGCTCATCTACACCTACTGCGGTAATCAAAACCGACACCTCAGATGATCATGACATTGCTTATTAGAAATATTAAAATCATAGTTTTGACTTTCCAATTAATTTCGATGACAATATGAAAGCATTGTGTCTGTGGCTAGTCTGTTCATTGTCAATATATTGTCTTGTATTTCAAAATTTAAAGTGTTATTTTTAATTAATTCAATTTTACCATTTTATTTAACTAACAAATTTATTTTATTCATTTCTGAGCATTAAACTGTACACTTTGGAGCTCTCATGTGCTGCAGATATTACTAGAGAATATGAACCCAAAAATATGGGCTTGTCATCTGTACTTCAGCCCATTAGAGTTATAGACAACTGGTCTTAGATTGGGCTGTTTTACATACAGTATGCAAAGTAATAAATGCATTGTAATTCAGACTGTAATTGGACCCAGAACTCCAGAAGTTTAAAACAAATCTAATCAGTTTTAAAATAAAAACAGGGATCATCCTGGTTGCCATCAATCCATATGAAAGTCTTCCAATCTATGGATCAGACATCATCAATGCTTACAGTGGGCAGAACATGGGTGATATGGACCCTCATATCTTTGCCGTGTCGGAGGAGGCCTATAAACAGATGGCCAGGTATGAGCACATATGTTATTGCAATAGACTAGAGATTCAGAGTATAGAGTGTATCTAAGAATGAGTTCACAGTTTATGGCAGTTATAATGCTATCTCTCCCTTTCCTCCTGTAAGAGACGAGAAAAATCAGTCCATCATTGTGAGTGGAGAATCTGGTGCTGGGAAGACCGTTTCTGCTAAATACGCCATGCGTTACTTCGCCACGGTCAGCGGTTCCTCTGCTGAGTCCCGAGTGGAGGAGAAAGTGCTGGCGTCCAACCCCATCATGGAGGTAGCTAAACAAATGTAGATTTGTCCCAAGAATCTCCTCATATTTTGGTTTTCATATATGTGAAGGCTATCGGAAACGCTAAGACCACGAGAAACGACAACAGCAGCCGCTTTGGGAAGTACATTGAGATTGGATTTGACCGGAAACACCACATCATTGGAGCCAACATGAGGACGTATCTTCTGGAAAAGTCTAGAGTGGTGTTTCAGGTTAATCTTCTGCTTATTCGTATCTAGATTATACTTTTTTAGATCGTTTGAAAGAGTCAACATTGATTTCAGTAATATAAAATAAATAATAATAGCATTAATATTAAATATAAATTCTGGTGTATTTATGTGGCAATGTCCCTTGACTTTCCTGTTTTAGGCGAGTGAGGAGAGAAACTATCACATCTTCTATCAGCTCTGTGCCTGTGCACATTTACCGGAATTTGAACCTCTAAAATTAGGTATGATACTTACTCTGTTAATTATAAACACAATGCAGTCAAGTAAACCGTTCGCACATATAATGAAGCTTTAAGTCAACCGACAGGTGATATTTTGTCATAAGAAAATCTGTTGAGTGGACTCCTTTTCTTCAGTAACCAGTTTTTCTCTTTTAAGGTAGCACTGATGACTTTCCCTACACTAACCAAGGCAGAAGTCCCATCATCGAAGGAGTGAATGACCTGAAGGAGATGGAGGCCACAAGGAAAGCCTTTTCTCTGCTAGGTATGAATAGCTTACCTTTCCATGTGCCTTTTATTATTTTGTACACTGGGGTGCTATATATCTTTTTTATTGTCTTATCTTATTATCAGAGTGATAAAAGAGTACTGTATTTTTCGGACTATAAGTTGCACTTGAGAATAAGTCGCATCAGTCCAAAAATACGTCATGACGAGGAAAAATACATATATAAGTCGCATTTATTTAGAACCAAGAGAAAACATTACCATCTACAGCCACGAGAGGGCGCTCTATGTCTTCAGTCTAGACTACAGGAGAACTGAGCAGCATAGAGCGCCCTCTCGCGGCTGGAGACGGTAATGTTTTCTCTTGGTTCATTTCTCTTTGGTCATTTCTCTTTGTTCATGTCATACTAATTTTGATAAATAAGTCGCACCTGAGTATAAGTCGCAGGACCAGCCAAACTATGAAAAAAAGTTTAACTTATAGTCCGGAAAATATGGTAATATCTTTTATTTATTGTTTAATTTTTGTGCCTATTTTATTTTTCATTTTCATCTTGTTTATTTTGTTATTAACTTTTTTTTACTTAATTTTAGTATTTTAGTATTATTTTAGTATTTTTAATATTCATTACCTTTCTATGATTAGACTGGCCAGGTTTCTGAGCATCCAGTAGCTTATAGTTGATTTGTAAAATGGACAAAGTCAAACTGTGTTTTTATAGAACATAAAGCTCTTTTATCTAAAAAGATCCCGGACAATTAGATTCTTCATGTTATAAACCCTTTTAATGCTTCTTCACATACTGTTAGTTTAGTCATTCAGCCACAAACATGCCGTTATCTGCTGATTCCAGGAATAACTGAGGTGCACCAAATGGGTTTATTCCAAATCCTGTCAGCCATTCTTCATCTGGGGAATGTGGAAGTGAAAGAGAGAGGATCATCTAGTTGTGCCATCTCTGTAGGTCGCATTGAGAACGCAAGAATAATACACATTTAGCATTTTCGTACAGTGGATTCACACGTTGTTGTTTTCATCGTGTCCAGGATGAAGGCGGTTACTTGGCAGTGTTTTGTGACCTCACTGAGGTGTTGTACGAGTCCATGGCTCACTGGTTGTGCCATAAAAAACTCAAGACTGCCACAGAAACCCTAAACAAGCCTGTTACCCGCCTGGAGGCCATAAACGGCCGTGACGCTCTTGCCAAGCACATTTATGCCAAGCTCTTTTCGTGGATCGTCAGCCAGGTCAACAAGGCCCTGAGCACCTCCTCCAAACCGGACTCATGCATCGGTGTCCTAGACATCTATGGGTGGGTGAGGTGCTATTATTTCATCTTCATGCTTCATTGATGTTTAAAATGCAGTTGTAGGAAAATTAGGTGAACCACTGTGCCCAGGTTTGAGACATTCGAGGTGAACAGCTTCGAGCAGTTCTGCATCAATTACGCCAATGAGAAGCTCCAGCAGCAGTTTAACATGGTCAGCTTTTTCAAACATGTGTCAGCTGTTCCAGCATTCACAAAATGATCAGTCAAGTCCAAGCACATCACGACTCACAGAAAGCATTTCCCCTCCAGCACGTGTTCAAACTGGAGCAGGAGGAATACATGAAGGAGCAGATTCCATGGACGCTCATAGATTTCTACGACAACCAGCCGTGCATCAACCTGATCGAGGCCAAGATGGGGTTGCTAGATCTTTTAGATGAAGAATGCACTGTAAACATTGTTGAACCATATATACATAAATAAATATAAATAGCATATTTTTGTGATGAACTTCTCAGATTTATTGATTTGATGCTTCCAGATGCCAAAAGGCTCAGATGATTCATGGGCCCAAAAGCTGTACAATACACACCTAAAGAAAAGCTCTCACTTTGAGAAGCCACGCATGTCTAACAAAGCCTTCATCATTCTGCACTTTGCAGACAAGGTACATGAAGAGAGATATGCACTTCTGTGGTCATACAGGAAGTTACTAAGAGTCAGTGTCATTGTATCTCTTTCTATTTCCGTTTTAGGTTGAATACCAGTGTGATGGATTTCTGGAGAAAAATAAAGACACGGTCAATGAAGAACAAATTAATGTGCTGAAGGCTAGTAAGGTGTGTTCACCTCAACATAGCTCACTAGCATTTCTCTGCTTCCTTTAAAATAGAGTTATGATACAACATGTCTTGAGATAAGTATCGCCACCTGCTGTTCGGTTCATTAACATCTTTTGGGTTCCTAGAAAAGTGGTTCTCAATTGATGGGCTGCAACTCCAAAACAGGTTATGTAGAGCAGGAAAAAACTGTTTTAAATCAGTTGAGAGCCACTGAGTCTAGACAAGAGTGTAATAGTCACAAGTAGCAAGCATATTTCTTTAACGAAGACTCTTGTTTTCTCAGTTTGCCTTGCTGGTTGAGCTCTTCCAGGATGAGGAAACACCTGCAGCTCCGAGCTCCACTGCACCATCTGGTCGTGCAAAGGTTGGGCGGCAAACCCAGTCTTTTAGGGAGCACAAGAAATCAGTTGGACTGCAGGTTAGAGCTGACCAACAAAGCCGAGATCCATCTCTGTTTTTCATTGTCTTTTTAATTTCCTTCAATCTGAACTTGGGCTACAGAAAGACTCTTAAAGTAACCGCGATCATTCCCATTAACAGATTAAAGTAAAAACAGTAAAAATGTTAAGACAGATGATATTTAAAAAATAAAAATAATAAATAGAGGTTTAATAGTCAAATATATTCAAAAGTTGGGGGTCAGAAAGATTTTAAATAATTTTAATTAAAAAATACTTAATGCTTAAAATACCAAAAAAAATCGTATCACTACTTTCAAAATTGATAATATAATAATTAGTGCTGTCAAATTATAAATCATGATTAATCGCATCCAAAACAAAAGTTTTTGTTTACATTATTTATGTGTACGATGTTTGTTTATTTATTATGTGTATATATAAAGTCTCACATACAGTATATATATTTGAAATACTTAAATTTATAAATTATATGCTTGTTTTATAATATAAATATTTAATATATAAACAAAAATTCTTATATACATGTTTGTATTTATATTTCCATACATAATATACACCGTATACATGCATATATTATGTAAACTCAAACTTGTTCATGGTAGTTCATTGTCATAAAAGATGTTACTTACACGGTCTACCTTTGCATTTTTCCTCCAATTTTCATATACTATTCTGGTATAAATAATGGAAAACATGAATTTGAAATATGCTTCATGAACCAAGGCTGCTGAAGAATGTGAGAAAAGTGGGCGGTTGCTATTGTGCTCTATTGAAAAAGATATTACCCACCAAAACCTCTTCCCAGAAAATCACAGTGTCATTTATCTCATGCTTGTGTTCCTCCTGTTTTAAGTTCCGGAACTCTCTGCACCTGCTCATGGACACGCTGAACGCCACCACCCCTCACTATGTGCGCTGCATCAAGCCAAATGACGTTAAAGCCCCCTTCATGTCAGTAAGCTGAGTTCAGAGATAATGAACCATTATGTAATCTCGGTCACTATAGTTTCTTCTCTTTCCGGCTCCAGGTTGGACCCCCATCGAGCTGTTCAGCAGCTCAGAGCGTGTGGAGTCCTTGAAACTATTCGTATCTCATCTGCAGGCTTCCCTTCCAGGTGCTAATTCACAATGACATGTCTTACTAGTCTCCCTAATGCATGGAATCTGATGCATTTGACGAGAACCAATCAGATGTGATAAACTCAAAAGCAGCAATCAAAAGTTATAAGAATAGAATATTTTGTTTATCAATTAAAACCCTTATTAAACATATTCCATTCGAGTTTAAAACTACTTTACAAAATGTAGTTCTGTTAACCCAGCTGATTTGGAATCTGTTTGTGTTTTAATACATATTTACCTTGGTCAGGTGGACTTATCAAGAGTTCTTCAGTCGTTATCGTGTTCTAATGAGGCAGAAAGAATTCCTCTCAGACAGGAAGTTGACCTGCCAGAGTGTTCTAGAACGTCTTGTGCAGGTATCACACTTCTCTTTGTAAACATTAGCAGGACTTTTTGTTCTTTCTCTATACAAAATGCATATATCCTGAAAAAAAAAAAAAAACTACCTAGGATGGTCTAAAATGGTCTACGTTGGTTTAAGTCGATCTCCCAGCAAAAAAGTCCCCCAAAGCCCTCTAAACCAGCATGTTCCCGCAAACACACACACAAACCAGCTTTGCTAGGTCTGAGATGTTTTTAAACAGTCTAATGTTACTTTGTTCCCCTTCTGCAGAATAAAGACAAATACCAGTTTGGAAAAACAAAGATCTTTTTCCGGGCTGGACAGGTGGCTTACCTGGAAAAGCTGAGGGCCGACAAACTCCGTGCAGCCTGCATCAACATCCAAAAAACCATCCGTTGCTGGCTCGCCCGGAAGAAATACCTTCGTTTTCGCCAGGCGACCATTACCTTGCAGAAATACACGAGAGGACACCAGGCTCGATGGTGCTTCACACTCACGATTTACTTTGTGAAATGAGTCAAGTGTAAATGTAGTATTAGTGAATTACTGTTTGTAAACTAAACTAACGGTATATTATCTAACCTTGTTTAGCTTGTGCAAGACACTGAGAAGGACGCGGGCCGCAGTGATCTTTCAGAAGTACACACGCATGTGGGCAGCCCGACGACAGTTCCTTCGACAGAGAACAGCAGCGGTTCTCATTCAGAGGTTACTGCGCGGCTATACTGCCAGACTGGAGTACAAGCGGGTACGCAGACAAAGATCTAGCCTTGTAATCACACATTTAAAAACATGCTAGAAGAAATAAGAATGAGGATTTCAGGAATGAGTAACAGCTATCTCTTAGTATAGAAACAGATGCTAATTCTCATTCATTTCGATGTTACATTATGGGTTGCAAATGCTTTAATGTTGGAATGGAGATGAAAGCAACTGTTGTGATGTTTTCTTGCACAGTTGGTGTGTGAGCGCAAGGCTTTACTGATCCAGCGCTGGGTGCGTGGCTTCCTGGCCCGCTGGCGTTTCCGTCGCATCAAGCGTGCTGTGGTGTATCTGCAGTGTTGTGCGCGAAGGATGCTGGCCCGTCGAGAGCTCAAGAAACTCAAGATAGAAGCCAGATCAGTCGAGCACTACAAGAAGCTCAACGTCGGCATGGAGAACAAGATCATGCAGCTGCAAAGGAAACTGGATGAGCAGGTGTCCTTCATCTGTTTTATCTAGATCTTTCTTGATATCTAATGAGGAATCTGTGTTTGATTTACAGTGTGTTTGTATGTGTCTTTAGCATAAAGAGAACCGAGAGCTTTCTGAACAAACACGGCAACTGGAGAGCCACAGTGCCACTGAGATGGAGAAGTTGCACATGCAGCTCAAGACTCTTCAAGAGGTGGAAGTGGAGTCCCGTCACCGTGGAGACCTGGTGACATCATTACAGGAGGAGCTGGAATTGGTCCGTCAGGAGCTGGAGAAGAGCAAAGAAGTAATATTCATTTATTTTTATACTTTTCTATGTATTTAGACTTTTATTTATCAAACATATCTATCTATCTAGATATAAAATGACAAAAAATATACTATTTTAAAATCAGAATTTTGAGCAAGGACTCATATGGACACAAGTTGATCAAAAGTGACAGTAAAAGTTTTTTTTTTTTTTTTTTAAATGCTATTCTTTTGAACTTTATATTTATCAAAGAATCCTGCAAACACTGTATCGATTTCCACAACATTATTAAGCAGCACAAAATTTAGTGTTGGCATCGTAGGATTTGCATTTTATATATAAAAATATTAAATGCTTTACATATATTAAAATAGAAAGCAGTTATTTAATTTTTTTATAATATTTCCAAGTGTTAATGTTTTTATTGTATTTTTGCTATAATGTAGCTTTGGCGGACATAAGCGACTTCCTTCCAAAACATTAGAAAATCTCACCTAACTTAATTGCGATCTGCAGATGGTTGCTGAGCTGAATGAGAAGAACACACTGCTGAAGAGTGAGAAGGATGAGATGAACAGACTGATCCAGGAACAGGAGCAGCAGATAAAAGGTGGGTTCATCTGGTTTGGCTCAGGAAAGCTCCTCCTAAAACCTTTTTAACTAGTACTACTATTGTAGTTGGTGAGGGCTTGGGCAAAAATGTCAAAAGGAAGTTACCCGTAAGCATTGCCATTCATCAGACTGGTAGTTACTTGACTGCTGAATCTGTTTATCTGCCAAGATTTTTTTATAATGGTATTCAATGTACAAAACCAAACCAAGAAAGTCATCTTTATCGTCTTAAACAGAGAACTCCGAGGTGACCCATCAGGAGACTCCAGAGCACCTGCAAGCACAGCTGAATGAGGAGCGCTTCCGTTACCAGAACCTTCTGACTGAGCACCTGAAGCTGGAGGAGCGCTATGCTGATCTGAGATCAGAAAAAGAGGCGGCCGTAATAAGAAAAAGATTTTTCATATCAATTTCATAATACAGTGGCATTTTTCACAATTTTTACTATTGTAACTTCTTTTGTGTTACCAATCTTTCGAACAAGGAGCTCTCCAAACGTGATCATAACAGAGCCGACTCTGGCTACAGCAGCAGCCAATCAGAGAGTATCCACAGCTCTGTGCTCACAGGGTCAGAGGTCAGCTCGCTGGAAAGAGAGGTACGTTTCCAAAAGCAGTTTGATTTCTGAATTTCTAGATTTTATGTTAAGATAGGGTATGATGGTTTGTGTTTGCTGCATCTAGGATACAGGGCAGATGGCAGCTGATGTGTCTCTGCTGCTGAAGCTTCAGAGGAGAGTCGCTGAGCTGGAGAAGGAGAAGATGGACCTGCAGAGTGAGATGGACAGCAAAGAAGAGCAGCTGGAACTGGAACAAACTAAAGTAAGAACCAAAACTGCTCGGTTGTTATCATGTTCTGAAAGTCATACATGTTCTTTCTCTGTGTTTCCAGGAACTGGAAGATTGTCAGAGAGTGTTAGGGGCAGAGAGAGACTATGAAGCTCTGAAGGTACCAAAAACACACTTTTGCTCAGTAAATAAACTTTTTGTCTTTCATGCATTCAAAGAAGTGTGTGTTTGTGTTTTGTGCTCTCAGCGTCAGGAGCTGGAGTCCGACAATAAGAAGCTCAAGAAAGATCTGCAGGAGCTCCGTCAGTCCCTCAGTAAGGGGTCGGGGTCAAAGTTGGCGTCCCCTGGAGGTCAGACATATAAAGTGCTCCTCGAACAGCTCAACTCCACCACAGAAGAGCTTGAAATGAGAAAGGAGGAAGTTCTCATCTTGCAATCTCAACTGGTCAACCATGAGGGATTTAAACATAAGGTGGTGTGCAAACTTTTTGTGCAGCCATTTGACATTCAATATGTGAAAATCTTAAAAAGAATGTGATGAATTGAAGTAATGAAAATTAATAAAATATAATGCAGACACACAAATAATCAGTTCAATAATTTTTCTTTTCTTTTCAGGAAACGGGAACCGAAGGAGAATCAGGAGACTCAAGCAGGTATGTCAGCTTTTATACATGTCATACATTTGTATTTACAGTCCTCAGTCCCATGTTCAAGCTGTTACATGCATGTTTCTTTATAATGGAAGTCACTCATGACTCTTTCTCTCACAGATCTCCCACGCTGGGTCTTCATGAGCTCAATGAAGATGGAGAACTCTGGATAGCTTATGAGAGCCTGAAGGAAACTAACAGGTGAAATAAAATAAACTAATATGCAAAGACACTCTTTCTCATGTACACTAACTTTCACATGCCATTCAAAACACCAACTTTTTTAATTGGACGTGTCTTTTTATGTTGGTAAACAAAGGGGCCAATCGGACCCATTAAGTAAAATCGCATGCTAGCTGCTGAGGCAAAGTTTTTCCTATTACTTTACAATCTAAAACTAAAGAAATCTACGTGGACTAATAAAAAAAAAAAAAATAGTAAAAACTGTCAAATATTTTTTTTTTTTCAAATTTTTAAGAATAACTAATAGTATATCAATAATAAAAAAATAATTAACATTTGAATATCTCTTTGCAGGATTCTAGTGTCACAGATGCAAACTCAGGGACAGACCCACGAGAAGGAGGTGGAGGGTTTGAAGGCGGAGCTTCAGCAGTTAAGGGCGGAGCTTGATCAGCAGCAGCAGATGCTGTCGAACAGCTTGGAGCTTCCACACGACGCTCGAATACAAGCAAGCCTGCAGCACGAGATCAGTCGCCTCACACAACAAAATATGGTGCACATACATCATCAGATATCCAGTACATGGTAATATATGACAGTAGATATTATTCTGCATTACAGTGATTTCTGTAAATTATAGGATCTCCTGGAGCAGATGGGGAAACAGGACAAAATAATCCGCAAACTAAAGAAACACCTGAAAACGTACATGAAAAAGTTTGGGGAGGCTGAGGGTAATGATTTCTCATTTTCAATATTTTAATACAAAATATTAATACTATCAGTCAAGTTTAGAGACTGAATTAATCTTTGTTGTCTAAAAAACTGTAAAAACTTTTTATGATTTAAATGCTTTCAATTAGTTTTGTAGACGAATTGTCACATGTATTATGAGTGGCATCCCGTAATGATAAAATATGAATATGTTGGTGGTGGCAGCAGGTGTTGATATCGAGCAGTACTCTCCAGAGAACATGGTTGGCGAGAGCGGACACACGGTTAGTATCGTCCGCAAAGAGAGGGATTTCCAGGGCATGCTGGAGTACAGGAGAGAAGACGAGAGCAAACTGTTCAAGATACTCATCACAGGTGATCTGAACATCATAAACATGTAGAATATCAGTAGAGAAACTAAACACAAATGTGTGTAGATACTTTCTTTGGAACAAAGTGAAACAAATGGACATAAGTTTTTGCCTAAAGCAATATATTCCATTGAAAAGAGTGAATTTTGAGTGCATTTTTTCCACAGAGCTCAAACCCCGAGGTGTGGCGTTGAATTTGGTGACCGGTCTGCCTGCTTACATTCTCTTCATGTGTCTGCGACACGCCGACTACGCCAACGATGACCAGCGGGTCTCCACCCTGCTGAACTCCTCCATCAACACCATCAAGATTGTACTGAAGGTGAAAGACTCTCTCAGTCACAAAATGTTGGAATACAAATCCATTGAGATGATACTCAACCACTTTTAAATGCAAAATTTTGTCCAGATTATTTTGATTTAAACATCTGACGAAACATGCTCTGGATTTTTTTGTAATCTGTACAGAAACGAGGAGATTTTGAAACCATTTCCTTCTGGTTGGCAAACACTTGTCGCTTCTTACATTGCCTGAGGCAGTACAGTGGAGAGGAGGTAGGTTGTTTGCTGCGTTTCGAAACCCTAGCGTTCTGTCTACATAGACTGCATTGTAGGCATCATTACACTCCAAAAAGTCAGCAACCAAATGGCTGTAGCATTTATTAAATGTGTATATATATTTTTTTTTTTTCTATATGAATGCTGACCTAATATTTTATTTCATCCTGACCTCTTTTAGGCATACGCAAAGCACAACACTCCTCGGCAGAACGAACACTGTCTGACTAACTTTGATCTGTCGGAGTACCGGCAGGTTCTGAGTGATCTGGCCATTCAGATCTACCAGCAGCTCATCAGGGTCATAGAAAACATTTTACACCCCAAGATTGGTAACCCTGAATACTCTGGTCATAAAGATTTTAATATTTATTTTATGCTGTCTGCTTGATCATTCCCTCTTTTCCTCATGGCAGCTCCAGCCATGTTGGAGCAGGAGACCATTCAGGGTGTGATGGGTGTGAAGCCCACAGGAATGAGGAAGCGCACACCTAGTTTCAATGAAGAGGGCTCTCACTCGCTGGAGTCCATTCTGAAGCAGCTGGATGTGTTTTATTACACGCTGCTTCAGCACGGCAACGACACTGAGGTGGTCCGACAGGTCATCAAACAGCAGTTCTACGTCATCTGCTCCGTCACACTCAACAACTTGCTGCTCCGCAAGGACATGTGCTCCTGGAGTAAAGGCCTGCAGATCAGGTACGGACCACTATACACACTACTGCACAGATACTGTTTAAACTGAACTGAGCTGGATGATGACGTCACTGAATTCAATGAGCAACTGCCTTTGACGAGTAAACACTCAACTTTCAGTTATTTTGAATTTTTGTTTGCACTTTTTTCCCATTTAATACTGTACAGGTATTGTTTAAAGCACTATATAAATAAAGTTCACTTGACACCTAGAGACCACCAGACCTACAGATAGTCTGGTTCGAAAAAAGTTAATTTGTAATTGTATGTGTATAATAACTCATACACATAGTTCAATGTACTTTTTTCTCATGAACAAATATTAAGAAATTTAAATTTATTTATTTTAGAAATTAATTAATTGCGCATGGTTTTATTTCACTCAAATTGTTAAAATAGTTTATACAGTTATACACCATTGAAATGCTAATTTAAATTTTTGAATATGTTGTGGCAAAAACAATTACAAACAAATAGCATCTCGGTGTAAGAGACAAGGAATCAAATTATACAGTATTGTTCAAAATAATAGCAGTACAATGTGACTAACCAGAATAATCAAGGTTTTTAGTATATTTTTTATTGCTACGTGGCAAACAAGTTACCAGTAGGTTCAGTAGATTGTCAGAAAACAAACAAGACCCAGCATTCATGATATGCACGCTCTTAAGGCTGTGCAATTGGGCAATTAGTTGAAAGGGGTGTGTTCAAAAAAATAGCAGTGTCTACCTTTGACTGTACAAACTCAAAACTATTTTGTACAAACATTTTTTTTTCTTCTGGGATTTAGCAATCCTGTGTATCACTAAACTAATATTTAGTTGTATGACCACAGTTTTTTAAAACTGCTTGACATCTGTGTGGCATGGAGTCAACCAACTTGTGGCACCTCTCAGCTGTTATTCCACTCCATGATTCTTTAACAACATTCCACAATTCATTCACATTTCTTGGTTTTGCTTCCAGGGTGTCCGCGGGGTTTTAAAAAGTATTAAAAAGTGATAAATCAAAATGGTCAAATTTAAGGCCATTAAAAGTGTTAAATGTGGTCTCAGAGGTATTATTTTTTTCCAAATTAGGTATTATTTTTTCCAGACTATCAGGTGTCCTATTCTGATTGAAATTCTATCTACGTTCGCGTTAGTTCGTTTATATGGGCTTTAGCATATCTGGGCACATAATCAAAGATCTCTAATCAAAGATACGTTTTATTTTAGACTTGCTTCAAGGCATATCTTCAACCACTGGACAAACATCGTCGTCTTCTTGGACAAATGCAAGTTTTCTAATAGCTGGGTTAACCCAGCGTTTAAGGACTGGCTCAGGCCTGTACAGGGAATAACAGGTAGTAGTGTTGTCAAAAGACCCGGTACTTTGGTACTGTTGTGTATTTTGCCGGTTCTCCCAAGGATCAAACTCAGTCAGGGATTTTTCTCTCAGAAGAAAAGACTTTATTTTAAGCAAAACAAAGTCGAGAGCTTGTTGCAAGAAGTTCTGTCTAAATGCTAGGTTGCATCTCATTATATATGCCCTATACAGGGCGTTTCCAAACAGTCAAACTTTCCCTTAGGCTTGCAATTTTGATCCCTCCCTAGGGAGACGCTATGGTAAAGAGAAGAGACCCATTGCATGTTTTTCCAGATGTTTCCTGAGATTTGCTATGGTAAAGAAAAGTGGTGGTCAGGATGTTTTTTGCAGACATAGGCACATTCCTTTCACACAAAGGCTATATGATTCTAATGGAATAAAACATGTATGTATATATATATGACTAGATTCATCTTGATCATACTTGATTGAGCAAAATCCCACCAATAAAATTCTTCCACATATTCTCCCCTTTGAGACTTAATAAGTCTCACATTTGATTATTCTTATCCAGAGTGCTACTCCATAATCCAGTCATATTATTTACACTATCTAGTGACTAAATAAGTCACATTGTATTATCACCAGTGACTAGATTATGAAATTCCACTCTGAGGGATTACTGGACCAAACATCTCTCTCCTAATTTGACAAGGAGTGAGTAAAAGATCCAGTCTCCCTAACCCCTCTTTAATAGTAGACATTGTTAAAAACATGAATGTGCAATTGGTTCAGCCTTTGCCTGGTTATCACAGTTTTGTATAAAAGGCGTAAAAATACATACACATACAAATACAAATCACATCACACATTGAATATCACAAGATTATAAGAGTTGATCTTCAGCTTAGATACCTTATGTATCAATTTCCCATTATCTTGATATCTTTGAATTTAATTTGCTTAGCTGTGGCTTTGACTAGTGACCTCAATATAGGAAGTATACAGTAAAATAGTAAATATCCTGTCATTAATGCCATTCCTAAAAACTTTCCCTATTTAATTATAAACTATGCTCCACATGTTCCTAATTGTAAATCAAACCAGTCTTACATTTTATTATCTTTTCCAACATTTTCTTTATCACCATTCTTAGCCTTTTCAATTTGATCAGTTCTTCATTAAATGCTCCCTTCTATAAATACAGCATTTTCCCCAAACATAACACATACTTTTCCTTCTTCAATTCACAAATCTTGAGCTTTTCTATTTTGCTCCTTTCATTCTATTTGTTGCATCAAATTGCTCTATTTTCCCTTCAAATCTTCCTACATCCATATTTCCCTTCTCATAACCTTCAAATTCTTCATCTACCATTACTTAAAATTCTCTTTCCACCTTTTCTTTTCTAATTGTTGGCTCATATCTGCACCTCAGTATTTTGATCTCATTAGCAGTCCCATCATTCTCTCATTCCATCTTCACCAGGGAGACTCTTTGCGAGTCGTTGCAATGGTCTTTCCCTCGTTGGCAAGGGTGGGTCGTTACTAGCACGCCCTTCATCCCTCACTTCATGCTGTGTGGAGTTGTTGAAGCTGGTTGGCGTATTTTAAGGTTAGAGATGTGAACTCAGGTGTCACTCTGTAACTGTTTTTCTGATTCATGCAAGGCTCTCGAGATCATTTCTGCACCCTCACTGGTTCTCTTTGATGGAGCGAAGCATTCCTTGGTCTTACTGGAACTGCTGTCACCTGTAAATGGAAAACTTAAGAATTTTTTGTTAGTGTTATCAAGCATGCTAATTTGTTCATCTTGCCAGTCGTCCTTCTTGGTGTGACCTGTGGAAATGTAATGTGGGTTGAGGGCTGTCTTGGCCCCTTTTTGAGTTTTCACAATTTCAGTGCTGTCTTTACTATTTTTTTTTTTTTTTTTTCCTTTCAATTTTATTCTCAACCATTTGCTTATTCAGTTATCTCTTTGTTTTGTAAACTGAGTTCCACTATATCACTGGATAATTTATCTAGGCCTATGTTGCTCAGTAGCATAGGCCTTTTGACCTGGAAAACACTCAACCCACTGCATTTATTTTAACAGTCAGAAAGATAATATTTCATCCTTTTGACACAATCAGCTCCTTCATGATATGCTGAAAAGAAAGTTAGATGTGGGGTGGACAGAGCAAGCGTGCTTTGCTCTGCCTTCCCATGTTATACGCTGCGCATGTGTGGCACTGTTTTTCTTTCTGCCACAACAAGGACCTAGGTACTGACCAGGAAACTTAACCAAATACATCCATGGTCATTATTTTTCTGGGCATAAGTTTGCCCTGTGGGCCCACATTCATATTTGTATACAGCTGTTTGGGCAAATTGGTTGAATTGCCTCAGTGTCTCGTCAGACACTCTCTTTCATGCCATACAACACCATCATTCATACTTTTTCACACACTTTCACTCCCCCTTTTTTTTTTTTTTTTTTTTTTTTTTTTGCCAAAAACTTTTCTTTTCTTTCCTTCCTTCCTTTTTCCAAAATCTCCTAGATGAATTTGTTTAGATTATTAGGTCTAGGCATTGAGCATTTGAGAGAGCCAATTATCATTTCTCAAATGTCATGTGTTTGTCTAATTTAAAGTTTAGTCAAATACTTTTTTGTTATTGCTCATGAGCAACTCTGAGAAGAGGATTGGAGATCTCTGTAAATCTTGGATCCATGGCCATCAACATTTCCATCTTGCTATCCCCAGTGATGACAGTATATGTGATTACATGATTTTGGATCTCTGGAATAATTTTTTATTCAATATTATTTTATTCAGTTTTACCTTAGAAAATTACCTTTACACAAAATGGAGTGACCAATATTTCTATTTTTTCAACCATATATATTTTTCCTATTGTTCATCAGGATACCCTTTTTTATTTATTAATTTATTTTCTTCTTTCCCAAAGAGCTCAGCATTGTTGTCAAGTATTCAGTTGTGCATTTTCCCCTAGTTGTTTAATGAAACTGTCTTACTATGCCAAATCCAGCTCCATGTTTATCTGATTGGTGAGTCAAGTACTCACTTCTGTCTGTCAAAATTATTTTTTCTTTAAGACATGAGGCTGGACTGGTACCTATTGAAAAGCAGATTGAGAGAGTTAGTTAAAACACAGAATTTAAGGAAGTGCTGTGAGACCAGTGAATAATCAAGATTAAAACATAGTAAATAAAATAATTAAATAAAATAATTAACATTTAAAGCAGTCTCTATAGTGTTCATTGAATATGCAGCACCTGTGCACTTAAGGGATGGAAGTCCTTCTGATGACATCATCAGGCCTGGGCTGTTGTACTGGGTCGTCAGTCTGTGATGGCACTCAAAGACCTGATGTTGTGGTGTACGGTCTCTGTTGTTCCTCTGCTTCTTCTCAGTCTGGCTTCTGGTTGCTTTCTGCCAGAGTTTTGCATTTCATAATGTTTTTTTCACCCTCAGGAAAAGTCTCAAGTGAAAGATTCACCTTTTCCTGCTTTGATTCAGTCTTCTCCTTGCTGAAGTGTGTTCTTCTCTTTCAGGAGGGGAGGGGAACATCCATCAGCCCCTCCCTCTTCTTCTCTCTGCAGCTGTGTTTGTTGCTTTGCCATTCCTCGACAGACTCCATTTCATTGCTTTCCTTTGTCAAGGCACTGTTCCAGAAGTCATCTGAAAGTTTAACACTCAGAGACTGCATTAATCAAATGTACCTATGTAACTTCTGACCAAATTGTGTCTGAGCAGTCAGCTCTTTTTCTAATTTTCACTTTTCAACCTCTTCTTTCAGTGGTCCCTTAATAAAAACTAAATCATCTGGTTGAAAACAGCAGTTCTCTTATTCTTTGTTAGTTAAGCAAGTTCTTCATTGCAGGAAAATAGCAAGCATTTTTCTTCTTTGCAAAATGCAGAAATCAGCTACCTTTATTATCTAAATATACTGCAATAAAATAAAATAAACCTTCCTTTTATATCAGCATGACATGCATATGGTAAAATAAAGACTTCAATCATATTTATTTCTTCTATATTTGCATACATGATTCAGAATAATCTGGTATTTGTGAATTAATGTTTCCTGACCAACATAAAATAATTCCTGTTATTGTAAATAAAATAATTAAATTTAATTATTTAAGCAACTAGTTCCCTTCCTATTGAAAAATGCCTATAGCTTTTGAATCCAAATGTCTATTAACTTGGTCACCCAATCTTGCTTTCATTCCACATTGCACAAGTTATTTCTTTTATTTTTGACATTTACACAAGCCCAATCTCTGAAACTCTGTAATGGATTAACTTTCATACTGTCCCAGGGATAACAAGAAACAAATTTTAGATGTCTTCACGTATTAAAAAAGTTTTAAGCACGTGCATCTTTTAAATTCATCTTTTAATAAAAGTTGTTCAATAATAAATGCATATCTTATTTTAATTAATTTATTATTATTTCTATATTCCACCATATCTGCCATTTCTATATTAGTCCATTTCTTGGAACATTTGTATTTATTTTTCTCTAAAACAACCTTCATACAGTTGACTTTATTGTTTTAGGGCTCCTGCATTCCTTTCTCAACACCAGTCTCTGTAACCTGATCACTCCCAAGTGATGGTCCAGGAGGGGAGAGCACCTCTTGCTCCCCCCATGTAATACAACTTTACTGTGGAAACGTCCTCCTTTGTTCTCACTCCCACTACACTGGGCTCAGAAAATTTTCTCCCCTTTCACACAAACATCCTAAATGCAAAAATCTATTATAGATCTTGGTTCAAACTTTATTGATGCTATTTTCCTAAACCCATTCACACTTGCTACACTCTTTATTGAGCCAGAGTGCTTATTCTTGCATACTTTTTCCCTTTATCTAAGGGATAATCACACATTAATTGTCCTTTTATTATCAAGGCTCATAATACATTCATCCCTCTCAAGTGGATACTAGCTGCGTCCAACTCCACCCAGCCACCCTGAAGTGACGGTCCAAGAATGGTGCGCAACTTTTACCCACCCAACACAGAATTTCTTTGTTCACACATTCATTCAGTCCGGACACAGATACATTCACACAACAAAACACAGCTCTTCCTAGAGCTCGCTCTACCTAGAGCGTCCTTAAGGGCCCATCTATTCAGTCCTTCGAGAATTTCACTTATACATTCTCAAAGCGGTATCCATGGGACTTTTCCTCGCGATTCCTTAACTAATCTGCTTATCCGTTTATCACTGTCCTACCTGGCACAGCTATCCAATAAACACAGACCACAGCATGCCATGTCTTTCTGCCTACACCATATTTGTCTTAAATCGAGATTGCCTTCCAAGGCCTTCCTATTAATAACCCAAATATGTGCATGCAATTATTTCTTCTGGAGTGAAACCCCTTTTTCAATTTAGATATCATATTATTTTTCTAAATTTGGAAGAGCAGATTTTAAGTGTCCTTACCACTCAGAGCTGACCAGTCAACAACACACACTAATTATATAAGCAAAAAATGCTTACCTTATTCTATGGTGGCCACCACTGTGTGTGTGTTGCTCATCAGTCAGCTCAAGAGCAGTCGTCCACTCTGCTCCTTTCCAGTCCCATCTGGGGTGCCAAATCTGTTGTGTATTTTGCCGGTTCTCCCAAGGATCAAACTCAGTCAGGGATTTTTCTCTCAGAAGAAAAGACTTTATTTTAAGCAAAACAAAGTCGAGAGCTTGTTGCAAGAAGTTCTGTCTAAATGCTAGGTTGCATCTCATTATATATGCCCTATACAGGGCGTTTCCAAACAGTCAAACTTTCCCTTAGGCTTGCAATTTTGATCCCTCCCTAGGGAGACGCTATGGTAAAGAGAAGAGACCCATTGCATGTTTTTCCAGATGTTTCCTGAGATTTGCTATGGTAAAGAAAAGTGGTGGTCAGGATGTTTTTTGCAGACATAGGCACATTCCTTTCACACAAAGGCTATATGATTCTAATGGAATAAAACATGTATGTATATATATATGACTAGATTCATCTTGATCATACTTGATTGAGCAAAATCCCACCAATAAAAATCTTCCACAGTACCAAGTCGGTACTAAAAAAATTTAAATGTGACAGTACCAGGTTTCTTTAAGGACCGGTAGTACGGTCCCGTTCAAACCCGGTTCTTGACGCATACAGCGCTATGATTTCCGCGAAGCAGAAAACGAGTACGGAATCTCAAAATCCAGTCATGTAAATGAAACTTACATTTTAATATGGACAGTCATGGAATTTGTGAAAGCAAAAATTAATCAAATCAAATCTCCATATGGACCAGTATCTGTAAATGTTAAGCCGCAAAAGTTTGAAATATGAATCCGTGTTCTGTGCGTCTCTGAGTGAATTAATGAATGGCAGAGACGTACGGGTTTGTTTACTACATAGACTGAAGCGCATGACGCTTGCATTAATTTCAGCATCTGTTGTCTTCTCCTGTCAAAATAATGGAGTTCATTTGGAATTATTCATATTCATTTTCGAAAAAGCAGAAGACATACCGGTTTCTCCGGTAGTGGGCGGAGCTAATGCGCAAATAGAAATTTCAAAATGACAAATATGCATTCATTAGGCCTAAAATAATTTTTTTACATAAGGGCATTGTGCTAGAAATATTACTATTATTAATAAAATGTATGTGATACTGCTACCACTGTTGAAAAAAATAAAAAACTTTATTTTTTAAAGAAATAAATCTCAATATTTCTTCCATGTTTTAATTTTAATAGCAAATCCCCTTTATTTACCAAAAATAAAATGTGTTTAAATTGTATAAATTAAAAGACAAATTAAATTTGGGTGAAATTTGTTTACTGTTTTTCATAATTATATAACTTGTAGAAAAACTTTAAACACAATTGTAAATAAGTATAAAGAATGGCATTGGTTTTATTTTTAGTGCTAAAAAGTTTTTATTTTTTTTTTATTATTTTTTTTAGCAAATTTTTGTGTTTTGCTTGGGTACCGAAATTGGTACAGAGAACCGTGGATTTTCACTGGTATCGGTACCGAATACTGAAATTTTGGTTCCGTGACAACACTAACAGGCAGGCTTATTGTTCGGTGTGTAAAAGAAACATCAATGTCAACTGGATGGGAGCCAATGCACTTCGGTCGCATATGCAATCCACTAAACATAAATATGGAACGCGTGCTCGGAGAGAGCAGTTAATTCTACCAATCTCAGCTGTCTGCGCAGCTGCACCTCCACCACCACCGCCACAAATTTGTGGCGCAGTTTGTGAATCCGCAACAGTTCTTAGAAGATGCCTGTTTGTAATGCATCAACTTGCAATGAATACCAGCCAGTGTGCTGGCACTATCCATTTTCTCCATTGCACATTTTATGGTATTTGTTTTATTTTTATTTACTAAGTGAAATAAATGTGCAATATGCTGTCAACATCAGTCTCTAAATCTATTATTTTTTGTGTGTTATATATGTCAAAATCTGTGTAAATAATAGAAAGGTCACTGATTAACACTTGCAATTCAGTGTCGTGATGGTTTTAAAAAATATTCTGAAGGTAGTAAAAAAGGTATTAAAAAGTAGTAAATTTAACTTTAGGATTGCTGTATATACCCTGCAGAAACAGCATTTTTGATATCACCCCACAAGTTCTCAATTGGATTAAGGTCTGGAGATTGGGCTGGCCACTCCATAACATTAATTTTGTTGGTTTGGAACCAAGACTTTGCCCGTTTACTAGTGTGTTTTGGGTCATTGTCTTGTTGAAACAACCATTTCAAGGGCATGTCCTCTTCAGCATAGGGCAACATGACCTCTTCAAGTATTTTAACATATGCAAACTGATCCATGATCCCTGGTATGCGATAAATAGGCCCAACACCATAGTAGGAGAAACATGCCCATATCATGATGCTTGCACCTCCATGCTTCACTGTCTTCACTGTGTACTGTGGCTTGAATTCAGAGTTTGGGGGTCGTCTCACAAACTGCCTGTGGCCCTTGGACCCAAAAAGAACAATTTTACTCTCATCAGTCCACAAAATGTTCCTCCATTTCTCTTTAGGCCAGTTGATGTGTTCTTTGGCAAATTGTAACCTCTTCTGCACATGCCTTTTTTTTAACAGAGGTACTTTGCGGGGGATTCTTGAAAATAGATTAGCTTCACACAGACGTCTTCTAACTGTCACAGTACTTACAGGTAACTCCAGACTGTCTTTGATCATCCTGGAGGTGATCATTGGCTGAGCCTTTGCCATTCTGGTTATTCTTCTATCCATTTTGATGGTTGTCTTCCGTTTTCTTCCACGTCTCTCTGGTTTTGCTCTCCATTTTAAGGCATTGGAGATCATTTTAGCTGAACAGCCTATCATTTTTTGCACCTCTTTATAGGTTTTCCCCTCTCTAATCAACTTTTTAATCAAAGTACGCTGTTCTTCTGAACAATGTCTTGAACGACCCATTTTCCTCAGCTTTCAAATGCATGTTCAACAAGTGTTGGCTTCATCCTTAAATAGGGGCCACCTGATTCACACCTGTTTCTTCACAAAATTGATGACCTCAGTGATTGAATGCCACACTGCTATTTTTTTGAACACACCCCTTTCAACTAATTCAACTAATTGCCCAATTGCACAGCCTTAAGAGCGTGCATATCATGAATGCTGGGTCTCATTTGTTTTCTGAGAATCTACTGAACCTACTGGTAACTTGTTTGCCACGTAGCAATAAAAAAATATACTAAAAACCTTGATTATTCTGGTTAGTCACATTGTACTGCTATTATTTTGAACAATACTGTATTTAAGGAAAGAAGTTTATTTTCCTTAAAGAGGTGCGTTTACCGTTTCAGCAGCTACCCTGAAACACAACAGACCTGAATCACACTGAAAACAGACAGCCTTATTATACTGTTATCACCCCCACTCCTTACAGGGCTCCTTCTCTGTAAATTTCCACTTAACCCCGTAAACCAAAACTAACTCTTTCAGAAAACACAATGGTCCTCCTAACCCCCTGGGCTTTTATTATCTTCACACCTGTGAGGTCAAAGGTCTTTATTTTATGGATAACCCCTCTGATCTTTCCTGAGTAAATTGCCCACACTAAAGACTTCAAAGGCTCTTTGTTTTACTGTGTGATGTCTTCGTTGCATTTCAGGTGACAAACATACATACTGAGAGAGAAACACAAGTTAAATCAAAAGGAAAAACAAAAATATATGAAAACCCACTAAATGTCTAAGAAAGTAAATAAGTAAGAGTAAAATATACATTTTTCTACAACAATTCCTCTTTATCATTCTCTGATAAACAATTTGGATAATTTAACATTAGTTTTGATTATAATTTGTCTTATAATGCGCGCGGACTGCGTGTTGGCCACAGTGATACTGATAAATCACGCCGTGTCGTTGTGGACAAATTGATGGAGAGATGTGACATTTTGTGTGTCCAGGAGACGTTCCTTGCTAAACAAGAACTGGATGGATTAAATTCCCTGCATAGTAACTTTCATGGAGCGGGTGAATCAACAACAGACTTAAGTGCTAAAGTTGTCCGGGGGAGAATTCCTGGGGGGGTTGCTACGTTGTGGAATAAAAAATATGATCAGTTGGTCAGTGTTATAAGATTGGGAGTTGATTGGGCCATTGGTATTGAGCTGTGTTGTAATGACAGGAAGATAATAATTTTGAATGTTTATATGCCATATGAGTGCATATTTAATGAGGATGAGTACCTCAGTAGATTGGCATTCATTATGTCTTTTATTCAGGATAATTCATCCACCTGTATATATGTTTTAGGTGACATGAATGCTGACATTACTGATGCAAACTCTTCATTTGGTAAACATTTATTGCAGTTTTGTACAGACAGTGGATTAATTTTATCTAGTAAGGTACTATTGCCAAATGATAGTTATACTTATATCAGTGAGGCCTGGTACTCTACTTCCTGGCTAGATCACTGCCTTTGTACAGTGGATGCCCATGACTCCATTGACATAATGAAGATTGAGTATGATCTGGCTACTACGGACCATATACCTTTTTTCGTGGTGCTGAACACGGGCACTATACCGGTGTTGTTGCCTGTGGACAATGGCATTGATGTAGAGAAAATAAATTGGTCAAAAATCTCTAAGCGGGATCTTAATAGATATGTGGATCATTCAGATGCTTTGTTGGCCAATATTGAGGTCCCAAATGATGCCTTATTGTGTCGGGATATGAATTGTAAGAATGTCCAACACTGTAAGGCTTTATGTTCTCTGTATGAAGCTATTGTGGAGTCTCTCAGTATTTCGAGTAGGCCTCTATATAAACCTAGGAAAAACTTGTGTATTGTTAAGCCAGGGTGGAAGGAATACGTAGAAGAGCTTCATGTAGAGGCCCGTAATGCTTTTAAAAAATGGGCTGAGTCAGGCAAAAGTAGGCATGGCCCTTTGTTTGAAACAAAAAAAAGCACTAATGCCAGATTTAAATGTGCACTTCGCTATATTAAAAGAAATGAAAACATTATGAGGTCTGATTCACTGGCATGGAAGCTGCAAAATAATAATGTTAATGATTTCTGGAAAGAAATTAAAACTATTAATAATTCCAAAATATCTCTTCCGTCTAATATAGATGGTGTGAGTGGTCCTGATGAAATTTCACAGTTATGGCGGAAACATTATTGTGAACTACTAAACTGTGTAAAAAGTAATCTGTTTGTGGTGGATAATGTGGAGTATAATGATGATGTTGTTATTACTTCTTCTGAAATCCATGAAGCAATATTGAAGCTAAGGGATAATAAGGCATGTGGTCCGGATCATATTACAGCTGAACATCTTAAATTTGCAAGTAAGAAACTGTGTCCTCTGGTGGCTATGTGCTACACAGGGTTTTTTGTACATGGGGAGTTACCTGATTCTATGCTGGCTGTTGAGCTGGTACCTGTTATCAAGGATAAAGTGGGGAAGCTGAATAGCTCAGATAACTATAGGCCAATAGCTTTGGCCAGTGTTATGTCAAAAGTATTGGAGACAGTTGTTCTGTTTAGACTTGAGAGGTACGTCCTGTCTACGGATAATCAATTTGGTTTTAAACGTAAGCATGGTACTGATTTATGTATTTTTGCACTAAAGGAAATTTTAGATAGATATAATAAACAAAATTCCACAATGTTCTTGTGCTTCATTGATGCCTCTAAAGCATTTGACCGTGTTAATCATCAAAAATTGTTTTTAAAATTGATTAAAAGTGGGGTCCCTGGTTTTTTGATTAGAATCTTGGTCTATTGGTATTCTCATCAGACAATGAGAGTTAAATGGGGCAGTGTAACAACGGCTCCCTTTAAAGTGACCAATGGGGTTCGACAGGGTGGAATTCTGTCTCCTTTTCTTTTTAATGTGTATATGAATGATTTGTCTATGATTTTAAATGCTTGTGGTACAGGTTGTAGGGTTGGTGACTCACTAATTAATCACCTTATGTACGCTGATGACTTGGTCATTTTTAGCCCATATAGTGCTGGTATACAACAGCTTTTGAGACTATGCACACAGTATGGGGTAGATTTTGATATAAAGTATAATCCAAAAAAGAGTAAAATTATGACTATAAGAAGTAGAGATGATAAACATTCTCATTTTCCTGATTTTTATCTATCTGGTACTGTACTTGATGTATGCACAGATATTACATATCTTGGCCATATTATTGCAAATGACCTGTCTGATGACAAGGATATTTATAGGCAGCGTCGTAAGCTGTATGTGCAAGCGAACATGTTGTGTCGTAAGTTTAGTATGTGCTCTGTCCCTGTGAAGATTTCACTCTTTAGAACATACTGTACACCGTTGTATACTGCCTATCTTTGGTGCCGTTATAAGCAAGATAGCATTAGAAAGCTTACAGTGGCTTATAATGACAGCATGAGGCTGCTGCTAAGAGTCCCAAGAGACTCCAGTGCAAGCCATATGTTTGTTAGTGCTGGGGTACCTACCTGTGCTGCAGTCTTGCGTAACTTAATGTTTAGATTTATGGGTAGGGTGTCTGAGTCAAAAAATGATCTAATTGCTGTGTTGGCTAACCCTAGACGAAGTTCTGTAAGATTTTCTTCCAGACTGTGGAACCAATGGTGTACATGTCTGTATGCTAGACACTGAACACTGTGGAGGGTTAATTTTTACTTCTTGTATATTTATTAATTGTGTTTTTTTTTTTTTTCTCTCTATGTATGTGTTTTTGTATTGTACTATGGATCCCTCTGGGTCTGGAAATAAAGTTTATTATAATAACTTAAAAACTCGCTTGTTTTTAATTCTGTGCAAACTCATACATGTCTATAATATCGAAAATGTAAATTATTATAATTGTTTCAAGTAATTTTATCACAGTTATACTCCTCAAGTCTGACTTTCGTATACCTGATCAATCTTCACATTTCTGTGTAAATGTCATCACTCTCGTCACTCTCATAATCATTACATTTGTGTTCACTATCTATTGGATAAGTGGTCAGTTTTACTGCTTGTATGGGCGTCCCAGCCCTGACTTATCTCTGTACTAAGCTGGAAATACATCTCATAATTCATTGCAAGCAAAACATGATCAGAGTTCCTATCACTACAATTGGCAGAACAGTTTGAATTATCCAGTACATCCATCCTCCCCACAAAGACATAAACCCACCCGGCCCACAGGTTGTCAGTCCGCTCGGGTTCTCTTACAGCCTTTCTCATGGGTTCAATTATGTTGCAAAGTCAAAATGAATGTAGTCTTACAAAGTCCACACATTCCTGGCAGTCTGAATGGGTACCACGGTCTTGAGCGATCCATCTTGTCTAATGATTGCAGCTCTTTGCACTGTCTCTGGTTGTGGCTGTACAGATGGCTTTACTCTGCTCACCGGCCTTATCACTCCTCTTGAGTGACCTTGCTCTTGCACTTGGTGTTTGGGCTCGATCTTGAGGCTTATTGTTGAACTTGTTGTTGTTGTTGTTGTTGTTGTTGTTGCTGAGGCTCCTCCTCCTGTTGCCCTTCCGATATGGGCGGAACTCTCCTGCAGTGGCTGGCGTGCACACACGAAGCTCTCTCCCCGACCTTCAATGCCGTGTGTGTTCTCAGCAAAACTTGGAATGGCCCTCGCCACTGTTTCGCCCTCCAGTTCTTCCTCCTCAGGTCACGAATTACCACGTAATCCCCCGGCCTGATCTTATGCAAAAACATCTCAGCAACCTTCCTCTGGGCAGCTTTCACCTGCACACAACTGTTGAATAACAGACAAGACATTTCTTTGCAGTAATTCAACATTTCATTTTCACACACATCCGTTGATGGAAGCCTGCGTTTTTCCCCCTTCTATTCCCATGAATGGTGGTACACCAAAGACAATTTAGAATGTGCTCAAATTTGTTTTGACTCTCTTTCTCATTCTAATGTACAATAACACGGTTGGGAGTGCTTTCACCCATGAGAGTCCAGTTTCCTCACAACACTTTGCCAATTTGTTCTTTACAGTCTGATTTTACCGTTCAATAGTGCCTCTTCTGGCCCAATTTGAAAGACGCAATGTGTTCTCATTTAAATTTCTAAGAACTGACCCACCTGTTTTATTGCCTCATTGACCAAATGTGTACTCAAATGGACCTTCTAGGTCTGGTTGGGATACCAGCAGCGTTTTGACACCTTGTGCCACATTGTGTGTATTACAGACAACATCCTTTTTAAAAAAAAAAATTAATAAATAAATAACAGCAAATATAGAGAAAGCCCTTGGTAAACCACAATTCTTTCATCTGTGCAATCATTCCCTCTTTTGATACATGGTCTAACCCATGTGTCAATTTAGCATAATATAAAAAAAAAAAAGAAATGTTTGGGAAAACGGGGCGTTCCAACAACGGATCTCCACATGCTATAAACAGCCTGATGCCTTCCAGTTGTTTTTCTCAGCTCCTGTGGAAAAAGACTGCATGCTCTGTAAACAAGGAGAAATGTAAAGATTAATGTCAACTTGTGCGCAAGTGGCTCTTTTACTATTATCTTCATTCTGATCCTCAGCCAAATCAGCTCTAGCATTTCCTGTTGAAGTGAAACTTTTATCATTAGTATGCGCTGCGCACTTAAAAATCGCAATTTTGTCTGGCAATAGAATAGCCTCGGGCAGGTCCGATACCAGAGACGCGTTTAGTATCGGCCTCCCTTCCAATTTCAATAATTTTCTGTGCTTCCACATAGCACTAAAGTCATGCGTGACCCCAAAAGTGTATCGCTAGTCTGTGTATATTGTCACGCATTTATCTGCTGTCAGTTTTCACACTTCGGTCAATGCAACCAGTTCTGCTGCCTGCGCAGAATAGTGTGATGGTAATTTGTCAGATTTCAGAGTTTCAAATTCAGTCGTTACAGCATAACCCACTTTATTCTGCCCTGTTTGTGGATCTTTCGAGGCAGACCCATCCACAAAGAGGACATTGTCACAATTATCAAGCGGTATGTCTTAAAGGTCTGGATGTGGTGTGCACCTCTGTTAAGAGTGCTGACAGACAACAGTGATGTTCCTCACCATCCTCCTGTGTGGGCAGAAGGGTGGCAGGATTCAAAGTTGTGCATAGTTTTACAGTTATGTTTGACATGTCCAACAAAATCGTATGATACCTCAGCCATCGGGCTGTAGACAAATGTGACGTTCTCTATTCTTGCAAAATCATGGATACTGCGTGTGGAACCATTAAAGTCAAATCAGAGTAGCCTACAAATTATCTCAAGGCCATCACAACCAGCTCGGCTGCTGCCACTGCTCTCAGGCAGTGTGGAAGTCCTGCAGCTACAGCATCAAGTTTTGCGGAAAAATAGGCCACAGGTCGCATTCTGTCACCATGAGTCTGCAAGAGAACAGAAGACATAAAACCATTCTTTTCATCAACCATCTGTACAAGCGGGCAGTTTATGATAGGAAGGCCTAACGTTGGAGCCATAGCAAATTGCACTTTCATGTTATCAAATGCTTCCTCAGCCTCGCTTGTCCAGACAAGTCTGTCACCTGACCTCAGCCTTTTCCCTGTCGTTAGGGCTTGTAAAGGCTGCTCAAAAATGGCATAATTAGGGATGAATATTCTGCAGTAAGTACACATCCCCAAAAAATGACAGCATCTACTTCTTTGTAACTGGTTTTGGCACCTCTTTTATGGCCCGTACCCATTTCTCAGACAGTGCTTTGCTATTTGGTTTGATAACATGGCCCAGGAAGGTTACTTCCTGTTTCACAAACTGCAGCTTTAAAAGACTAACCTTGTGGTCCCCCTGCTCAAGATGCTTCAGGAGAGTCACAGTGTCGGCAATGCAGATAGTTTTATCTTTGGCACAGATTAATAAATCATCGCTCTGCCCACAATTTTGATGGTATTTCTGCCAAAGAAAATATAAACATCTGAGGCAGAAATAGCCCCTACCCCAATTTCTTATTTATTTTATGGATAACCCCTTTGATCTTTCCTGAGTAAATTGCCCACACTAAAGACTTCAAAGGCTCTTTGTTTTACTGTGTGATGTCTTCGTTGCATTTCAGGTGACAAACATACATACTGAGAGAGAAACACAAGTTAAATCAAAAGGAAAAACAAAAATATATGAAAACCCACTAAATGTCTAAGAAAGTAAATAAGTAAGAGTAAAATATAAATTTTTCTACAACAAATACAAATAGATATAGATATATATGCACCAGTGAATTGCGTTGTTTTCTGTATTTTCTTTTATATTTTTATTTTTTTATATTTAATTAAAATTTGTGTATTTTTTATATATATATATAGATATATATTAGTGTGCATGTATTTATCTACGTATGTACATTTATTTATATTTAAATTCTTTATTGTTTTTTTTCCCTTTATTTAAGGTATAATGTATGTCAGCTGGAGGAGTGGCTGCTGGATAAAGATCTTCAGAGCAGTGGAGCGCATGAGTCTCTGGAGCCTCTGATTCAGGCAGCTCAGCTTCTGCAGATCAAAAAGAAGAGCCAGGACGACGCAGAGGCCATCTGTACCATGTGCACGGCTCTCACCACTGAACAGGTGTGTTTGTGTGTGTGTGTGATGTGAATGGAGTCGCTGATAAAACCTTGTTCAGTTCTGATGTTCTGTGTCTGTTTGTGACAGATTGTGAAAATCCTCCGCTTGTACACACCAGTGAATGAGTTTGAGGAGCGAGTGTCTATATCATTCATAAAGTCTGTACAGGTGAGTCATTTCTCATTGTTTTTAAATACATTTTAAGTCAGATATTGTTCAGTTTACATGGTAAAACACTCCTCCATCCTCTCTAGACTTTATTAAAGGATCGTAAGGAGTCTTCTCAGTTACTGATGGATGCAAAGATCACTTTCCCAGTCACTTTCCCCTTCAACCCTTCACCTGTGGCCCTCGAGACCATCCAGATCCCCAGCAGCCTCAACCTGAACTTCCTGACACGAGTTTAAAATCACACCAGTGACGTCATCATAGAAATTACGGAACAGAATAAAGCCCTGGATTACATTTGATCACACTCTATGAGATGTTTAAACTTCCTGTTCTAAGTTTATAATCTAATATTAAAGTTTATAGTGTTTGACAATAAAATATTTCCATAAAGCACATTTAATAGGGTTTCTTGTAAGCATGTAAATGGGCAATAGCACTTTTTCTTGATCTTTACAAATATCTTATTTTTATGTGCAGTATTTGAATATTAGAACTATCATTATTGCCATATGAAATCAAATGCTAAAAAAAAAAAAAGAGCTTTCATATATTCATACTGTGTAGATTATTTTGCTGACATTTTTGAATGCACTTGGACAATTGTTGAATAACAAAGTTGAATTTTACATATAGGTGCTTGTTAATATGATTTGTAGAGAGTTTTTACTAATTGACATTTGAGATGGATTATTTCTAAGGTGCTTGTGTCACCTTGATGCCGCACATCAGTAGAAGCTAAATGTCAAGCATGTCTCTGCAAATCGTGTAACGAAGACGACTTAAAGCAAAGACTATAGAAATAGACTTAAAGGCTTAAAGTTAAAAAGTACATCCTTTATGAATGTTTTGGTAAAAAATATAAAGCATGCATGTATTTAAGAATAACTATATAATAGAATACAATACACGTTTTTCAAATACTCGATATAACCGACATCACATTTTGTGTTACAGATTTCTACAGATACTTTGGCAAGTTAGGGATTATACTACATGTACATACAAAATATAAGATCACAAAAGGAATGGATTTGAGATACCATGAAGTATACAAGCACTACAAACAGGCACTTTTATAGCTGACCATTTCCATATTTTTCAGGTCTGACCGAAAAAACAACATTGGGAGCTGTTACTGAAAATTATGTATATAAACCTCCGAAAAATGTAGATATTGTTGATCAATCTGAAGAAAATGTATTATGATATTATAACCAAAAAATTACCCTTTGTTCTGTTTTAGAATAATCAGATTATTCCTTTAAAAAGTTTTGTATATTTTACACTTAAACATTATGTCAGAATTACAAAAACGGGATTATTCAGACATCACTTCAGTCAGTGTCTTTATGCTCATGTTTTGAGATCTTGGGCACATCCTCTGCTCTGTTGGGTTCTGGATCTTTAACAGACTCAGAAATGGTTTGCACAGACCCAAATCCTGAGCTGTGAGATGAGACTTTTAAGCGTGATGAGCTAAAAACTGAACCGCTGTCTGCTCCTGATAGTGATCTGAATGAACCGTAAGCAGAACTTCCCACAGACCTCGTGTCCAACCTGTCATCTCCACTCACTGGAAATAAAAAGAAACAATATTTAATTCACTTTCAATTTTTTCTACAAATTATTCAGCCTTTTGCATGGAATAAGTACATGGAGTAAATATCAGAACTAAAGATCTTGCATTCCACTGGGTAATATATAGCAATTTCAAATTAGAAAAAAAAATGTGTAAAACTGGAAATAGTTGTTTTGTTTATCTTCCAGGTCAAAAGGTGACCTCATTTAAAGCATTTAAATGTTTATCTAAAATATCTTACAGGTCTCACTTCAAATAACAAAGGATTTGTCCTTCTTGTACAGGATTGGTGTAAAGTGCAAAACAAACAAACAAAAGATACTCACTCAGTGGAGGTATGATTTCCATGCTGTTATGTGTATTCAGGACATTGGACTCATATTTTCTTGTGTGATATGAATCTCTGGAATATGATGATCTGATGTCAGCTTCTGATTGAGATATAAATGAACTCGCAGAACTTTCCAATGTGTTCAACCTTTCATCTCTACTCACTGGAAAAAAAGAAAAGGGAATTATAAAGGGGAATTCTGATATTTAATGCTTAAAATAAACTACATAGGTTCTCGAAGGATGATCCAGCCTACTGCATGGAATCAGTACATGAAGCAAAGTAATTGATGTGAAGAGAATCGCAGAGAATCGCAGACAGATGGCTTTCACAACATTATCCAAATACTTTATTTTATCAATCTATTTTATCAATTGTTTTTATTATTATTATTGTATAAGTAGGTTTGTCTAAAATAAAATGAACATGGGATTTTTGTCTCTTTTTTTTATTAAATGTAATGTGTATACTTTGGTTATTGGAGGAAAGTGCCAAATAAAACAAAAGAGACTCACTCAATGGTGGTGTGAGTTCCATGCTATTAAATGTTTTCCTGACCCCTGACTTGAATCGGCTTATGAGAGAGGTATCCATGGACTGTGAAGACCCATAAATTGAGCTGATGTCAGCTTCAGAGGATCTGAATGAACCGTAAGCAGAACTTGCCAGAGAGCACGAATCTGATCCTTCAGCACCACTAACTGTAATAATGCAAGAGAGCAGATGATTAGTAGAACATTGGCATTAGATTTATGTATTTGGTAGTCACATTTATAAAAAGATAGTTGAAATTAAAAAATCCATTGTATCAATTAATGTGAACAGAACAGCTTTAACAAAATTCTGGCATTCAGAGAATCAAAGGCTTAAAACAGTCTAACAACAGACACAGATAATGTGCATTTTTCCATTCTGATGATGAGCCTTCATTTACTGCAGCACATGACTCATCGCTCTTGGTTTCCTAGTAAAGCTAAACAGGGTTGTACCGGAATCAAAGTCCTTCTGAAAAAATCTAAGGTTGTTTTGGAAGATTAATCTTATATCAGGATAGTGATGGACACTATGTGAACTATTAAAAACTGACATCTGAAGAGTTATAAATAAATATTGACAAAAATACAACTGAGAGATTCATACAGCACTGTGATTTGACGTCGTCTCTCCATGGCTGCATTTGCTCTTCTGATTTTATTCTATTATCCATTCCTTGTATTTTAATAAGGCTGATCTTCCTCCTAATAGCGAAGTAGTTTTGTGCCACTGTCTCCTCAATCTTCTCCAGCAGCTCCTTGATCTGAGTGTCTTCGCTCCTGTTCTGATTGTTGAGAACATGATATCTGTTCCCACATTTGTCCAGCAGCCGCTGGAGATCCTGTCCTTCACTCTCAATGTGCTGCTCTATAGATGTGTCTGACAGAGAGTCTCCACAAGTGAACAAAACTATAGTGTGACTCCAGACTCTCTCACCGAGAAGATCCAGATGCCCCTGCACTGCTTTTCTATCAGTCTCTTTAAATCTAGTGTCCACACGTATGATCAGTAGTACAGTGTGTGGTCCTGGAGGACACAGAGACACACTGAGCACAATCTCCTGTTTCAGTAACTCAGGACTCTCCTCTACAATGTGATTCCTCCACCATCCTGGAGCTTCAATGACAATGATGTGTCTGTCTGCTACTTCTCCATGTCTCCTCACACACTGAGCAGATCTCTTCAAGTCAAACTCCTCTCTGCCCAGGATGCTGTTTCCTGCTGAACTCTTACCAGCAGCTCTAGACCCCATTAACACAATCCTCAGCTCTGAGAGATGTTGAGCATCACCTGTAACAAATAAGGAACAAACACATTTAATCAACATGATATTGTACTGTGTATGTGTAAATATCTGCTCTGTATAGCTTTCACTAAATCCTTAAGTAATAAATGAAGTAAGTAATCATGTACAGTAATCATCACAAACCCGTCAGGATGATCTGGACCCTGATATGATGCTGAGCATTTATGTTTTTATTATAAATGATGTACATGAAGAGTAGATTTTAAGCATTAAGCATTAGTGTAGGAGGCTGCTGTTTGTTGTTTTTTTTTTAAACAGAGTGAACCAGGGCCAGTGTGTGGGGGGGGGGGGTCTCTGAAATGTTTAGATGGGTGTAATATTTAGAAAAGAAATTTCTTTTTAATTGTCCATTTTGATATACCTGAATTTAAAACAGTGCCCTAACTCACATACATTGGAGTAAATTGATAAAAATTGTCTAATTTCAGGAAAATACCCTAAGTTTTAACACACGTGTGTGATATTTTTATTGTATATTTTCATAATTTTATGATAAAGAAATAAAAAAATATTTTCGTCTGGTCAGAGGAGAACTGGCCCCCCAACTGTGCCTGGTTTCTCCCAAGGTTTTTTCTCCATTCTGTCACCGATGGAGTTTCGGTTCCTTGCCGCTGTCGCCTCTGGCTTGCTTAGTTGGGGACACTTCATCTACAGCGATATCGTTGACTTGATTGCAAATAAATGCACAGAGACTATTAAACTGAACAGAGTTGACATCACTGAATTCAATGATGAACTGCCTTTAACTATCATTTTGCATTATTGACACACTGTTTTCCTAATGAATGTTTCTTTGACGCAATGTATTTTGTTTAAAGCGCTATATAAATAAAGGTGACTTGACTTGACTATAGAGGGGGGAAATTCTTAGTTTTTCTCAGTCACTTTGGTGCATTTTTCAAAACAGAAATGAAATTTTCAAAACTACTTGTACAACCTCCACATCATCTAGTCATTTATACACATCATAAAAGTCTCTCATTCTTTTAAACAAGTTGCAATTGCTTTTGTACATTCATGCAATTGATTATGCACATTTATCTGCGGTTTCCTAAATTATCAGTTGCTAATGTCATGTTGCTCAAAATGTATTATATAGTTTTCTGTGCAATAGTCTTACCCTCCAAAACATATAGTCTTTAGTTCATAGTATAAGTCCTTAAATGCAAAATGGTTAATCTAGTTGTCACAAACTGCCAAGCACACTATTTATTTTTACACATTATTATTTGACTTTTTGTCAATTTTGCATGAATTGTGCAAGTGAATATTGACTAATGAAGAGAATGTAGAT
Source organism: Carassius gibelio (assembly GCF_023724105.1). Taxonomy (NCBI): domain Eukaryota; kingdom Metazoa; phylum Chordata; class Actinopteri; order Cypriniformes; family Cyprinidae; genus Carassius; species Carassius gibelio. Next base: position 3,818,369 of record NC_068395.1, on the reverse strand, counting down.
GATAAACCAATGATAAACCATTTCTCTGAAAAAGCTCAAAGGTTCATCTCATGAATCTTCAGTTAGAAAGCTTAAACTGTATAGACAGAGGACAACACAACTTATTTTCATCTGTGTGCCCATATTTCTTTTTCCTTTTCTATATCACAAAAACATTGTAAACGATATACAGTATATATTTTTATTTTTTTAGTCAGACCACTAGTAAAAGTGTAACTGAAATTCTATCCAGTCTCTTTCAATCAATATCCCACATACAGTAATGTGTAAATGTATACTTTTGACATGGATATATGGCACACATAAGCATATGGCATACTGTTCAATACAGTAGTTTACATCAGAACATACATCAGTTATATTGACAACATGACTAAGCAATTTGACTGTCTTATCCGTAAACTATGACATAAGGACTTGTCATTCTGATGGCACTGACATGTTCATTGACACAGATATTTATTTTTGAGAGATGAACTAAGGATTTTGAGCAAGAGACTGATTTTCGCAGGTAATCCATTGTGTTTTGCTATCTGTACGAGTTGTTTTGAGAAATGAACTTACTGTTTTGCAAATCTCAAGGATGATTAGAGAAATATACCAAAGCGACTGAGAAAAACTGTAAGTTAACAGTAAGTTCCCTTACCATATACAAGTAAAAACTGTAAAAGATCTAACCAGACATCTCATGTAATTTTAACGTAAAATGCTGTCAATTGTACAGGTTTTAGAAGTAAAAACAGAACAAATAAACGTATAATTGACAGCCAAAAACTGTAAACTGACATTTCCAGAATTCCCTTCATTACATTTCACATTTCAAGATATTTTATTTTCATAATCATGTTTTTAATAGTTTTTGTTATCAGTTCTGCACGTTTGGGTTTTATGTTCTTCTGTTGTTGAATGTTTATAGCATTATTAATTGTCATGTGAGCTAATATGATGCTGTTTTGTTTTGCATGAGTGATTCTCTGCACAGTCTGTGTATTAGTATATACTTCAGCTTGTGGAAAAGCTTCTTATGATGAACTTCATTATTCTTCAAGTGCCTTTCTGTTTTATCTCCTGCATTATTATGGTGGCTGTCAGTATATGTTTGAATCAGAAAACACATTTTACTAGCAGTGTGCATTGTTGAACTTACTGGTTTAAAGGGAAATTAATTTATGTTTTTTGTTTGTTTGTTTGCTTTGTTTTTACAAAATGATTCCTTTAAAACAGTATATACAGTACATAATATACTATATCATAATTGACAGTGATTAGAAACATGACAGAAAATCTCTGCTACAGTTTTCTATTGGATATGTAGAAAGGAAATGTATTTCTATTAAAATAATTTCTATATAAATATGTAGGCAGTTATTGTACATACAGTCCATAGGAGCTTACTTATATTTCTGTGCTTTTGTTGTGAATCTAGTTTCATAAAAATAATTTTTAGACTCACTCATCTGTGATCTGATGTCATCTCTCTGTTTTTTCATCCTCTTCATTCGTTCTTTTGCTCTCTCTTCTGCTTCTCTTCTTCTTTCTTTCATCTTCTGTAAAATCTTTCTGTCTATTTCAAAATGGCAGCCGTTGTTTTGTGCCACTGTCTCCTCAATCTTCTCCAGCAGCTCCTTGATCTGAGTGTCTTCGCTCCTGTTCTGATTGTTGAGAACATGATATCTGTTCCCACATTTGTCCAGAAGCCGCTGGAGATCCTGTCCTTCACTCTCAATGTACTGCTCTATAGATGTGTCTGACAGAGAGTCTCCACGAGTGAACAGCACTATAGTGTGACTCCAGACTCTCTCACTGAGAAGATCCAGATGCCCCTGCACTGCTTTTCTCTCCGTCTCTTTGAATCCAGTGTCCACAGGTATGATCAGTAGTACAGCGTGTGGTCCTGGAGGACACAGAGACACACTGAACACAATCTCCTGTTTCAGTAACTCAGAGCTCTCCTCTACAGTGTAATTCCTCCACCATCCTGGAGCTTCAATGACAGTGATGTGTCTGTCTGCTACTTCTCCATGTCTCCTCACACACTGAGCAGATCTCTTCAAGTCAAACTCCTCTCTGCTCAGGATGCTGTTTCCTGCTGAACTCTTACCAGCAGCTCTAGACCCCATTAACACAATCCTCAGCTCTGAGAGATGTTGAGCATCACCTGCAACAAATAAGGAACAAACACATTTAATCAACATGATATTGTACTGTGTATGTGTAAATATCTGCTCTGTATAGCTTTCACAAAATTCTTAAGTAATAAATGAAGTAAGTAATCATGTACAGTAATCATCACAAACCCGTCAGGGTGATCTGGACCCTGATATGATGCTGAGCATTTAGGTTTTTATTATAAATGATGTACATGAAGTAAGAGTAGATTTTAAGCATTAAGCATAAGTGTAGGAGGCTGCTGTTTGTTGGAGTTTGTTAAACAGAGTGAACCAGGGCCAGTGGTGGTGGGGGGGGGGGTCTCTGAAATGTTTAGAATAGATGGGTGTAATATTTAGAAGAGAAAATTATTTTTATTGTCCATTTTTTTAAATCTTTTTCTTTTTTTTCTTTTTTTTTTAAGTTATTGAGATTTTTTTAAAGGATACAATATGTACACCAGGGGTCTCCATTCTGCGAGTTCAGGCAAACCTGAGTTTAATGTAAATACTCGGCCTAAAATTGTTGTAATTTTAACTGTAAAATATTGCAAACATTTTACAGAGGGGGAAAAAACTTAAGTTAACAGTAATTACCCTTACTATATACAAGGAAAAACTGTAAAAGATCTAACCAGACATCTCATGTAATTTTACCGTAAAATGCTGTCAATTGTACAGGTTTTAAAAGTAAAAACAGAACAAATGAACGTATAATTGACAGTCAAAAACTGTAAACTGACATTTCCAGAATTCTCTTTATTACATTTCACATTTTAAGATATTTTGTTTAAATAATCATCTTTTTAATAGTTTTTGTTATCAGTTCTGCACGTTTGGGTTTTATGTTCTTCTGTTGTTGAATGTTTATAGCATTATTAATTGTCATGTGAGCTAATATGATGCTGTTTTGTTTTGGATGAGTGATTATCTGCACTGTCTGTATACTAATATATACTTCAGCTTGTGGAAAAGCTTCTTATGATGACCTTAATTATTCTTCAAGTGCCTTTCTGTTTTATCTCCTGTATTATTATGGTGGCTGTCAGTATATGTTTGAATCAGAAAACACATTTTACTAGCAGTGTGCATTGTTGAACTTACTGGTTTAAAGGGAAATTTATTTGTTTTTGTTTTTACAAAATGATTCCTTTAAAACAGTATACACAGTACATAATAAACTATATCATAATTGACAGTGATTAAAAACATGACAGAAAATCTCTGCTACAGTTTTCTATTGGATATGTAGAAAGGAAATATGTATTTCTATTAAAATAATTTCTATATAAATATGTAGGCAGTTATTGTACATACAGTCCATAGGAGCTTACTTATATTTCTGTGCTGTTGTTGTGAATCTAGTTTCATAAAAATAATTTTTAGACTCACTCATCTGTGGTCTGATGTCATCTCTCTGTTTTTTCATCCTCTTCATTCGTTCTTTTGCTCTCTCTTCTGCTTCTCTTCTTCTTTCTTTCAACTCCTGTAAAATCTTTCTGTCTATTTCAAAATGGCAGCCGTTGTTTTGTGCCACTGTCTCCTCAATCTTCTGCAGGAGCTCCTTGATCTGAGTGTCGTTGCTCCTGTTCTGATTGCTGAGAACATGATATCTGTTCCCACATTTGTCCAGAAGCCGCTGGAGATCCTGTCCTTCACTCTCAATGTACTGCTCTATAGATGTGTCTGACAGAGAGTCTCCACGAGTGAACAGCACTATAGTGTGACTCCAGACTCTCTCACCGAGAAGATCCAGATGCCCCTGCAGTACTTTTCTATCAGTCTCTTTGAATCCAGTGTCCACAGGTATGATCAGTAGTACAGCGTGTGGTCCTGGAGGACACAGAGACACACTGAACACAATCTCCTGTTTCAGTAACTCAGAGCTCTCCTCTACAGTGTAATTCCTCCACCATCCTGGAGCTTCAATGACAATGATGTGTCTGTCTGCTACTTCTCCATGTCTCCTCACACACTGAGCAGATGTCTTCAAGTCAAACTCGTCTCTGCCCAGGATGCTGTTTCCTGCTGAACTCTTACCAGCAGCTCTATACCCCATTAACACAATCCTCAGCTCTGAGAGATGTTGAGCATCACCTGCAACAAATAAGGAACAAACACATTTAATCAACATGATATTGTACTGTGTATGTGTAAATATCTGCTCTATATAGCTTTCACAAAATCCTTAAGTAATAAATGAAGTAAGTAATCATGTACAGTAATTATCACAAACCCGTCAGGGTGATCTGGACCCTGATATGATGCTGAGCATTTATGTTTTTATTATAAATGATGTACATGAAGTAAGAGTAGATTTTAAGCATTAAGCATTAGTGTAGGAGGCTGCTGTTTGTTGGAGTTTGTTAAACAGAGTGAACCAGGGCCAGTGGTGGTGGGGGGGGGGGGTCTCTGAAATGTTTAGAATAGATGGGTGTAATATTTAGAAGAGAAAATTATTTTTATTGTCCATTTTTTTAAATCTTTTTCTTTTTTTTTCTTTTTTTTTTAAGTTGTTGAGACTTTTTTAAAGGATACAATATGTACACCAGGGGTCTCCATTCTGCGAGTTCAGGCAAACCTGAGTTTAATGTAAATACTCAGCCTAAAATTGTTGTAATTTTAACTGTAAAATATTGCAAACATTTTACAGAGGGGGAAAAAACTTAAGTTAACAGTAATTACCCTTACTATATACAAGGAAAAACTGTAAAAGATCTAACCAGACATCTCATGTAATTTTACCGTAAAATGCTGTCAGTTGTACAGGTTTTAGAAGTAAAAACAGAACAAATGAACGTGTGACGGTTTTGGAATAAACCGCACTGTTGGTTGTAAGAGCTAATCAGGAGAAAGGTGTGAAGGATTATGAGCGGAAATGGAGGAATAAAAGAGGAAGTGGAAGGAGAAAAAAAGGAGGAAGAGATGGTGACGTGTTGAGTGGCAGTGAGAGGGCAGGCAGGCTGCCGAGTTGCGGGCGGTTTAACTTATCATGTACAGGCCAGTTTGTGGAAAAGGTACTACAGCACTGAAAGCGGAATGGTTTACCTGCTGAACGTGTTTGATCCGGTGTCTGACGCCGACTGCAGAGCGTGAGTAAGTCCACTCGCTGGCTTTCTGCCTTGGGTCTTCGATTTCGGCGGACAAAGAGGATTAATCGCTATCCTGGCGTATTGTCTCACCGATGTCCATAGAAGAGAGTGTTGATTCATAAAACTGCTGAGACTCAACTCAGTGCGTGATCGTTTGCTGAGCTCTTGCGTTTCTGACGCCGACTGCAGAGCGTGAGTAAGTCCACTCGCTGGCATTCTGCCTTGGGTCTTCGATTTCGGCGGACAAAGAGGATTAATCGCTATCCTGGCGTATTGTCTCACCGATGTCCATAGAAGAGAGTGTTGATTCATAAAACTGCTGAGACGCAACTCAGGTATTCATTACCAACGACGCACTTTAAAACTTCCAAAATCTTCCGCATCATTATTCACGTAATTCAAGAACACTCTCACACACACACACACACACTCACACACACACACTCACACACACACACTCACACACACACACACACACACATATTTTCCTATGCCTTCAAAGTTTTATTTATTTAGTTTTCTTTTTGGGGAAACATTTAAATATTTGATTCTGAACTGTTTTTGAATATTTTGATTGTCTGTTTGATTATTGAACTTTTGTCACTTTGCATTTTTGAGTAACAAACACTTTTTTTTTTTTCTTTCTTTCTTGACTAATCATTTCTGGTACTTGTTGCACCACAGGAGTGATTATGCATTTGACTCTCTGTAAAAATGTTTCGTCATCTTGATATTGCACATTACAATTTGATGAAATTGAATTTTTTTTTGTTGTGTGTGTTTCATTACATTGATATCTATGTGTGTGTAATGGTGGATTTAAGTCTGCCTGGCGCCCGAATTAGTGAAGATTAGTTTTGAGATTAATTTTTTAATTAATTTCCAATAGTTAGTGTAACCACCGTTACATAAGTGGCGCCCGAACAGGGACCAGACCCCCTCAGAGTGTGAATAATTTTGAATGTAAATTTGACTTTGAACTTGGTACTTGAATAATGTTTTTTTTTTTTTTGAAAAGTAATTTAAAGGGAGATTTTGGAATTGAAGTGTGAAAATCCTGTTAATTTTTTTTTTTTCTTTTTTGTGGTTGCTCCACATTTATGGAACCGCATTGAATATCAAATGCTGTAATGTGTATTTGGGACTAATTATCTTATAATTTGTTGTTCACTTTAGTTTTGTTTAGGTCTATGGGACAATTGCTTTACTGCTTTGCATTGATGAAATGTGAATTACATTTGGGAAATTGAAAGGGAATGTACATCGAAGATATACACAATATAGGATCACAAAATTTTTTATTTTTGATAATCCATTTCCTTTTACATAATCATGGCAGAGCAGCCTTCACACTCCACTTTTGTTGAGATGGAAGTTCCTGATGTGGCCACTCCTAATTGGCCACCTGTGCATAATCAAGCCCCGCAGGAATCCTATATTCCTACGTTTTGTCATACGCCCACCCAGTTTCATCGTATGGTGCAGCCAGGAGCCCGTGTGCAGTTTGCATCTCCACCATTAGGTGGTAGTACTCCAGCTCAAAGCTTCCCACAGGAACAGAAAAATCCAGTACCCATGCAATTATGCACTCCACCACATGGAAAATCAACCTCAGCCATTGCTTCATCACCTTCTCCTTCATCTTCAGGAGTACAGTATGACCTGCCTGGTACTCTCCCAACACCTGGAAGAGAGATTGGTCATCTCACCACACAAGCACAAGGTAACTGGGATCAGTTGCATGATTTCATGACCAAACAAGAAAAGGCTATAATTGCATTTACCAAGGAACTAAAATCCAATTCGTCCAGTCATGAATGTCAGATCACCCAACTTGCTGGGAAGATTGAGGAAATCAAGCAACAACTTTCCACAACTTTATCTGCAAACAAGCAGCAAGCTGAAACGGAGTCAGACCAGACAATTAAAGCTATGAAATTTATGATGACTAAGGAACTCCAAAAGATGGAGAATACCTTCGTGTCAGAAGTGCGCTTTATGGTGCAACAGTTGCAGTCTGAGATACAGCAGGACATTAAAGCAGTTCAACTGTGTTTTCAGCGTGATTATGGTCAACTGCTGAAAGAAAGTAGTCAATTGACTTCACTCACCGACAAATTGTCCACCAACATGAAAGAACTGCAAATAAAAATGGAAGCGAAATTGGAAAGTCAAGGAAAAAGAATCGCTGACCTGAGGGGAACAGATATTTCTTTTCATGACCCCTTACCTCAGTCAACTGTAATTTCTCCAGCAGTCCCAACTACTTTTGTTAAAAGTGACCACATCAAGCTAACATTTCCTACCTTTGGAAGGTCAGTTGATGACCCAGATCCTTTGTTATACATTACACGTTGTCAAGACTTCCTTGCTGTACATCCTTTAGTGGACACTGACATCTTGGCCACCTTCAGGACCGTTTTATATGGCACTGCCCGTGACTGGTGGGAAGTAGCAAGATCATCGATCACCACATGGAGTGAGTTTCAGTCTGCTTTTCTTGTTGCTTTTCTAGCTGAGGACTATGAAGATGAGTTGGCTGAACGCATCCGCCACAGGATTCAAGGAGAAAAAGAGTCCATTAGGGATTTTGCCTTTACGTACAGAGCTCTCTGTAAAAGGTGGAAACCAAGTTTAACTGAAGCAGACATTGTTAAGATGATCCTTAAAAATATAAAACCTTACCTTGCCAGTCACCTTCGTAGCCATGTAACCACCGTGGAAGAGTTGGTTCGACTGGGTCACCAGTTGGAGAAAGACCATGAACAACAGAAGCAATTTGATGGTAAAGCTGGTTCCAAATCTGTTGTAGCACAACCTAGAGGGGTTACTTCTCCCCAACCTACCATACAATGTTGGCGGTGTAAAGGATTTCATGCACCAGGTACTTGTCCTTATTTCACTTCTCCAGCTCAACAACTACCGGTTTCAGGTCATCAGTCACACAGCAACAAACGGAATTTCCACTCACCCAAGCAGCCTGGCCCATTAACCAACAATTCAATTACTTCTATATCCACTGAGAATTCTCAAATGCTCCCAGATAAACCCATTTCGACTATCACAACTGGAAGTACATCTGCCATTCCTAAAAATCCTGTCAGTGTACCACAACAGTTAATTGTTCCTGTCAGTGTTGGCTCGTGGAAGGGGAAAGCTATTGTGGACACTGGTGCAAGCTATACCCTCATCCATGAGACCCTTTGGAAGAACTTTGCTCAATCGCCTAACGATCTCCAACCTTGGACATTGGGGCCTTTGTATTTGGCTAACGGGGAAGCTGAGGTTCCTCTTGGATGGCTGAATGTCGAAATTAACTTCCATGACCAAATGTTTACCATACCAGCTGCAGTTCTAGCACCCAAAGCTCTGGCATATGTAGTAGTTCTTGGCCTGGATTTTATTTTCTTTAGTGGCTTACAGATAAATGTAATTGATAAAATGTATACTTTCAAATCTACTCCTGATGTGGATTATCCATTCCAACCAGGTAGTGCAAGTGTACCTGTGAATAGACCCAGGAAAGGAAAGCACCAAGGGAATACCAACCAGAGTATTTCTATCTTGAGTTCAGTTCCTCCCCCTCAACCCAAATTTACATTCAGCACAGATGACATGGACATCCAAAACTTTTTTGATAATGCTGTGAATGAAGCCCACTTACCAGCTGATGGAAAATACCAGCTACGGAAAGTTCTGGAAGCCAATCCACAAGTGTGTGCACTCAAACCAGGCCGTACTGATGTCCTTCAACATCATATTTACCTCACTCAGCAAGTGCCCATAAAGCAACGACCATATCGTATGTCTTCGACCAAACAAGCTGTTGTGGAACAACAATTGGAAGAGATGTTAAGTGCTGGCATTGTGGAACCTTCCCATTCAGGTTGGGCTTCGCCTGTTGTTTTAGTCCCTAAAAAAGATGGGAGTCTCCGGTTTTGTGTAGACTACCGTAAGGTAAATGCTATTACAGAAAGTGACGCATACCCACTACCAAACATCACAGAGATCTTGGAATCTCTCTCTGGAGCTTCTATTTTCTCCACTATTGATTTGAATAGCGGATACTGGCAGGTGACCATGGATCCTGAAAGTACAGCAAAAACAGCATTTATTACTCCATTTGGATTATTTCAGTTTAATGTTATGCCCTTTGGTTTGAAAAATGCTCCAGCCACCTTCCAAAGATTAATGGAAACTGTTTTAGGGGAACTACGTGGTCACAATTGCTTTGTGTATATAGATGATATTATTATCTATTCTCCTACTATTGAACAGCACTTCCTTGATATCCAGAGCGTTCTCAACAAGCTGCAAAATGCTGGTCTGACTATTAACCTTAAAAAAAGCAAATTCTGTCTGCAGGAATTAACATTCTTGGGCCATGTCGTGGGTATTCAAGGTATATCTGCTGATCCCAACAAAGTTGAAGCTATTCGCTCTTATCCAGTCCCAAGAAACCTTAAGGAGGTCCAGCGATTCCTTGGTTTAGCCGGATGGTACCATCGGTTTGTTCCACACTTCTCCCAGATCGCTGAACCCCTTAATGCCCTGAAGAAGAAAGGCAAAGCCTTCCAGTGGACGCCATGTTGTCAGCATGCTTTTGAACAGTTGAAAATAAGCTTGATGACCCCTCCCATCTTGGGACACCCAAATTTACAACACCCGTTCATTGTCTACACAGATGCTAGTGAAATGGGTCTAGGTGCGGTGTTGACCCAGAGGGACCAGGGGAAGGAGGAAGTCATAGCTTATGCTAGCAGAGCTTTGAATAAAGCTGAAATAAATTACTCCGCAACGGAAAAAGAATGTTTGGCAGTGGTTTGGGCTCTGGAGAAGTGGCAGCATTATCTTGAACACAAGTTGTTTACTGTTGTTACTGACCACTCTGCATTGCAGTGGGTGATGGGGTCCACCAAGACCTCCAGTCGTCTGATTAGATGGGCTTTGCGACTGCAGAGATTTGATTTCATTGTTGAATACCGGAAAGGAAAGTTAAACGTGGCCCCTGACGCACTCTCTCGAATCCCCATTGGTATCCATTGCAATCTGTATGCCGGCCGCAAGGAGTCAGAAGATCTTCCAATTTCTCTAGATAATATCTGGGAAGAACAGCATAAAGACTCAGTAATCATGAAAATATTGCAAACCATGGCACAAGGTGATCTCCACTTGAAAGAACAATATGAGGTACTCGAAGACAAGCTTTATCGTAAAGCTCACCTGGCTGACAACCAGCTGCATTATCGGGTGTGTGTTCCAGCTAGCCTGATTCCACAGATCCTTCAGCATTATCATGCCAGCCCCTTGAGCGGTCATGGAGGAATATTTAAGACCTATAAGAGAATTCAAGAAGTGGCTTTTTGGCCAGGAATGTGGAATGATGTTAAACAGTGGGTAAAAAGGTGCATAAAATGTCAACAACTCAAGAGTGACAACCAAAAACCTGCTGGAAAAATGCAGCATCCCACTGTCACTCACCCTAATGAAATGCTGGGTGTGGACATAATGGGGCCCTTACCGTGTAGTTCCAACCGAAATGAATATCTCTTGGTGTTCATTGATTACTTTACTCGTTGGGTTGAGATGTTCCCCATGAGAAATGCCATGGCAAAGACGGTTGCTGAAATCTTCAAGAAGGAAATTCTGACCAGGTGGGGTGTGCCTAATTTCTTGTTGTCTGATAGAGGTACGCAATTTGTGTCATCTGTTTTCAAGGAGCTCTGCGAAAAATGGAATGTAACACCTAAACTGACTACTGCGTACCATCCTCAGACCAACATGACTGAGAGAGCCAATCGCACCATTAAGTACATGATCGCCGCATACCTGGATGAAAAACACAACAAGTGGGATCAATATTTACCAGAGTTCAGATTTGCCATCAATTCAGCTGTACAAGAGACCATAGGAATGACCCCTGCTGAACTGCAATTGGGAAGAAGGCTACAGGGTCCAATGGACAAACTCCTCCAAGGTAGAAATCTTACTCCTGACATGGCAGCCTATGATGTTGTTCATTGTTTAACTCAGCTTAAATCAAAAGCTATGGAAAACAGCAAAAAAGCTCATGTTAGACAAACACGAAATTACAACAAGCATCGACGAGAAGTAACATTTAAAGAACAAGACCGTGTGTGGATCAGGAACTTTCCACAGTCTAGTGCAAAAGCTAAATTTACTGCTAAACTAGCCAGCAAATGGAGAGGTCCTTATCGTATAATAAAACCGCTGGGTCCACTCAATTATCGTGTGGCACTGGAGACTACTGGGGAGGATGTCCGCACAATTCATGTTTGCAATATGAAACCGTGTTACCCGACAGCTGAAGAATTAGAGTCCCAAAGCAAGGAAAAACTCCTAAAAATATTCCAAGACACCTCTGATGAAGAAGAGGAGTTTCAGGGATTTTAACCATGGGTTGTTTTTCCAGGGGAGGGGGAGTGTGACGGTTTTGGAATAAACCGCACTGTTGGTTGTAAGAGCTAATCAGGAGAAAGGTGTGAAGGATTATGAGCGGAAATGGAGGAATAAAAGAGGAAGTGGAAGGAGAAAAAAAGGAGGAAGAGATGGTGACGTGTTGAGTGGCAGTGAGAGGGCAGGCAGGCTGCCGAGTTGCGGGCGGTTTAACTTATCATGTACAGGCCAGTTTGTGGAAAAGGTACTACAGCACTGAAAGCGGAATGGTTTACCTGCTGAACGTGTTTGATCCGGTGTCTGACGCCGACTGCAGAGCGTGAGTAAGTCCACTCGCTGGCTTTCTGCCTTGGGTCTTCGATTTCGGCGGACAAAGAGGATTAATCGCTATCCTGGCGTATTGTCTCACCGATGTCCATAGAAGAGAGTGTTGATTCATAAAACTGCTGAGACTCAACTCAGTGCGTGATCGTTTGCTGAGCTCTTGCGTTTCTGACGCCGACTGCAGAGCGTGAGTAAGTCCACTCGCTGGCATTCTGCCTTGGGTCTTCGATTTCGGCGGACAAAGAGGATTAATCGCTATCCTGGCGTATTGTCTCACCGATGTCCATAGAAGAGAGTGTTGATTCATAAAACTGCTGAGACGCAACTCAGGTATTCATTACCAACGACGCACTTTAAAACTTCCAAAATCTTCCGCATCATTATTCACGTAATTCAAGAACACTCTCACACACACACACACACACACACTCACACACACACACTCACACACACACACACACACACACACATATTTTCCTATGCCTTCAAAGTTTTATTTATTTAGTTTTCTTTTTGGGGAAACATTTAAATATTTGATTCTGAACTGTTTTTGAATATTTTGATTGTCTGTTTGATTATTGAACTTTTGTCACTTTGCATTTTTGAGTAACAAACACTTTTTTTTTTTTTTTTCTTTCTTGACTAATCATTTCTGGTACTTGTTGCACCACAGGAGTGATTATGCATTTGACTCTCTGTAAAAATGTTTCGTCATCTTGATATTGCACATTACAATTTGATGAAATTGAATTTTTTTTTGTTGTGTGTGTTTCATTACATTGATATCTATGTGTGTGTAATGGTGGATTTAAGTCTGCCTGGCGCCCGAATTAGTGAAGATTAGTTTTGAGATTAATTTTTTAATTAATTTCCAATAGTTAGTGTAACCACCGTTACAAACGTATAATTGACAGTCAAAAACTGTAAACTGACCTTTCCAAAATTCTCTTTATTACATTTCACATTTTAAGATATTTTGTTTAAATAATCATGTTTTTAATAGTTTTTGTTATCAGTTCTGCACGTTTGGGTTTTATGTTCTTCTGTTGTTGAATGTTTATAGCATTATTAATTGTCATGTGAGCTAATATGATGCTGTTTTGTTTTGGATGAGTGATTATCTGCACTGTCTGTATACTAATATATACTTCAGCTTGTGGAAAAGCTTCTTATGATGACCTTAATTATTCTTCAAGTGCCTTTCTGTTTTATCTCCTGTATTATTATGGTGGCTGTCAGTATATGTTTGAATCAGAAAACACATTTTACTAGCAGTGTGCATTGTTGAACTTACTGGTTTAAAGGGAAATTTATTTGTTTTTGTTTTTACAAAATGATTCCTTTAAAACAGTATACACAGTACATAATAAACTATATCATAATTGACAGTGATTAAAAACATGACAGAAAATCTCTGCTACAGTTTTCTATTGGATATGTAGAAAGGAAATGTATTTCTATTAAAATAATTTCTATATAAATATGTAGGCAGTTATTGTACATACAGTCCATAGGAGCTTACTTATATTTCTGTGCTGTTGTTGTGAATCTAGTTTCATAAAAATAAATTTTAGACTCACTCATCTGTGGTCTGATGTCATCTCTCTGTTTTTTCACCCTCTTCATTCGTTCTTTTGCTCTCTCTTCTGCTTCTCTTTTTCTGTCTTTCATCTCCTGTAAAATCTTTCTGTCTATTTCAAAATGGCAGCCGTTGTTTTGTGCCACTGTCTCCTCAATCTTCTGCAGGAGCTCCTTGATCTGAGTGTCGTTGCTCCTGTTCTGATTGCTGAGAACATGATATCTGTTCCCACATTTGTCCAGAAGCCGCTGGAGATCCTGTCCTTCACTCTCAATGTACTGCTCTATAGATGTGTCTGACAGAGAGTCTCCACAAGTGAACAAAACTATAGTGTGACTCCAGACTCTCTCACCGAGAAGATCCAGATACCCCTGCAGTACTTTTCTATCAGTCTCTTTAAAACTAGTGTCCACACGCATGATCAGTAGTACAGCGTGTGGTCCTGGAGGACACAGAGACACACTGAACACAATCTCCTGTTTCAGTAACTCAGAGCTCTCCTCTACAGTGTAATTCCTCCACCATCCTGGAGCTTCAATGACAATGATGTGTCTGTCTGCTACTTCTCCATGTCTCCTCACACACTGAGCAGATCTCTTCAAGTCAAACTCCTCTCTGCTCAGGATGCTGTTTCCTGCTGAACTCTTACCAGCAGCTCTAGACCCCATTAACACAATCCTCAGCTCTGAGAGATGTTGAGCATCACCTGCAACAAATAAGGAACAAACACATTTAATCAACATGATATTGTACTGTGTATGTGTAAATATCTGCTCTATATAGCTTTCACAAAATCCTTAAGTAATAAATGAAGTAAGTAATCATGTACAGTAATTATCACAAACCCGTCAGGGTGATCTGGACCCTGATATGATGCTGAGCATTTCGTTTTTATTATAAATGATGTACATGAAGTAAGAGTAGATTTTAAGCATTAAGCATTAGTGTAGGAGGCTGCTGTTTGTTGGAGTTTGTTAAACAGAGTGAACCAGGGCCAGTGGTGGGGGGGGGGGGGGGTCTCTGAAATGTTTAGGTGGGTGTAATATTTAGAAAAGAAATGTCTTTTTAATTGTCCATTTTTTTGTATCTTTTTTTGTTTTTGTTTTTGTTTTTAAGTTATTGAGACTTTTTTAAAGGATACAATATGTACACCAGGGGTCTTCATTCTGCGAGTTAAGGCAAACCTGAATTTAATGTAAATACTCGGCCTAAAATTAATGTAATTTTAACCGTAAAATATTGCAAACATTTTACAGAGGGGGAAAAAACTTAAGTTAACAGTAATTACCCTTACTATGTACAAGGAAAAACTGTAAAAGATCTAACCAGACATCTCATGTAATTTTAACGTAAAATGCTGTCAATTGTACAGGTTTTAGAAGTAAAAACAGAACAAATAAACGTATAATTGACAGTCAAAAACTGTAAACTGACATTTCCAGAATTCCCTTCATTACATTTCACATTTCAAGATATTTTATTTTCATAATCATGTTTTTAATAGTTTTTGTTATCAGTTCTGCACGTTTGGGTTTTATGTTCTTCTGTTGTTGAATGTTTATAGCATTATTAATTGTCATGTGAGCTAATATGATGCTGTTTTGTTTTGCATGAGTGATTCTCTGCACAGTCTGTGTATTAGTATATACTTCAGCTTGTGGAAAAGCTTCTTATGATGAACTTCATTATTCTTCAAGTGCCTTTCTGTTTTATCTCCTGCATTATTATGGTGGCTGTCAGTATATGTTTGAATCAGAAAACACATTTTACTAGCAGTGTGCATTGTTGAACTTACTGGTTTAAAGGGAAATTAATTTATGTTTTTTGTTTGTTTGTTTGCTTTGTTTTTACAAAATGATTCCTTTAAAACAGTATACAAAGTACATAATAAACTATATCATAATTGACAGTGATTAGAAACATGACAGAAAATCTCTGCCACAGTTTTCTATTGGATATGTAGAAAGGAAATGTGTATTTCTATTAAAATAATTTCTATATAAATATGTAGGCAGTTATTGTACATACAGTCCATAGGAGCTTACTTATATTTCTGTGCTGTTGTTGTGAATCTAGTTTCATAAAAATACATTTTAGACTCACTCATCTGTGGTCTGATGTCATCTCTCTGTTTTTTCATCCTCTTCATTCGTTCTTTTGCTCTCTCTTCTGCTTCTCTTCTTCTTTCTTTCATCTCCTGTAAAATCTTTCTGTCTATTTCAAAATGGCAGCCGTTGTTTTGTGCCACTGTCTCCTCAATCTTCTCCAGCAGCTCCTTGATCTGAGTGTCGTTGCTCCTGTTCTTATTGTTGAGAACATGATATCTGTTTCCACATTTGTCCAGCAGCTGCTGGAGATCCTGTCCTTCACTCTCAATGAACTGCTCTATAGATGTGTCTGACAGAGAGTCTCCACCAGTGAACAGCACTATAGTGTGACTCCAGACTCTCTCACTGAGAAGATCCAGATGCCCCTGCACTGCTTTTCTCTCCGTCTCTTTGAATCCAGTGTCCACAGGTATGATCAGTAGTACAGCGTGTGGTCCTGGAGGACACAGAGACACACTGAACACAATCTCCTGTTTCAGTAACTCAGGGCTCTTCTCTACAGTGTAATGCCTCCTCCATCCTGGAGCTTCAATGACAGTGATGTGTCTGTCTGCTACTTCTCCATGTCTCCTCACACACTGAGCAGATCTCTTCAAGTCAAACTCCTCTCTGCTCAGGATGCTGTTTCCTGCTGAACTCTTACCAGCAGCTCTATACCCCATTAACACAATCCTCAGCTCCGAGAGATGTTGAGCATCACCTGCAACAAATAAGGAACAAACACATTTAATCAACATGATATTGTACTGAGTATGTGTAAATATCTGCTCTATATACATTTAAAGGTTTCATTGCATTTAGTCTAACAATTTTTCCTAACAAAATAGGAAATAATTTTAAATAGTTATAATGATAACAAGAATGCTTATGCATTATATGATTTCATTTATATTATTTATTAAACAAACCTATCTTCTTAGAGATCTCAGTTACAGCTATAACCAACTCCAGCACAGCGACGAGTGACACACAGTAACAAGTCTCTGTCAGTGAGTATATGGTTTAACAGGTATTTAATAAACATATTACTGAAATTGGATGTGGTGTCTCCAGGTTGATCGGATCACTCACACATCGACTGCAGCTCATATTGCTACCATGCTGAAAATCAAGTCTTCCTTCCTTAACTTTCGAGGACATCTTTGCTGATCAGCAGGTGTAATGTGGTTAAAGTTAAGGGTGGACTTCAGGAATACTGACACATAAGATCTCAGTGAGGCAGCATTCATTTATGACTTGAATAAACAAACTTTTATATTGTAATACAAACTGTAGTTTGAGGTGCAAATTCTATCTGCCACTCTTTCCCTATGTATTTCCCTACTATTTATTCAATGCAAAGAAATTTTATTTGCTCTTTACACTGAATGCAAATTCTCTCCTTTAAATCACTGTAATGTTAACTGTAAAATATTGTAAAAAAGCTACAGAAAAAAATATTAAAGTCAATCTCCTCTCTGCCCAGAATTGTGTTTTTTGTTTAACTCTTCCAAACCTTCCTGTACCCCATTAACACAATCCTCAGCTCTGAGAGATGTTAAGTTTCACCTGCAATAAATATAGAATAAAGCACAGTAATCATACTGTTTCCTGTGCATTTAATAATAAAAATAATGCTTTGATAAATCTATGCTATTTATAGGTGCCACTTTAAATCACTTTCATAAAGTGTTTGAACACAGTTGTGTGGCCGCAGTGTGTGAAAGTGTGTGAAACTAGAGCCATTACAATTTGCCTAAAGCCCCAATAGGTCAACAGAGGACGCCATCTCAACGGCACCTCACTCTGCCCTCAACCACCTGGACAGTCAAAACACGCATGTAAGAATGCTGTTCATTGATTCAAGTTCTGCATTTAACACTGTAATCCCCTCCAAGCTGATCTCCAAACTCAGCGGAATCAGCAAATCCATCTGCAACTGGATTCTAGATTTTCTGACTAACAGACCACAGTCTGTTAAGTTAGATAACCTCTCCTCCTCCATCATCACCCTGAACACCGGCATGCCACAGGGCTGCGTACTGAGCCCTCTTCTGTACTCCCTCTTCACCCATGACTGCATTCCTTTTTTTGGCTCCAACACCATAATCAAATTTGCAGATGACACCACGGTGGTAGGTCTGATCAAGGATGACGATGAGTCAGCCTACAGGGATGAGGTATGCCAAAAACATAACCTGTTTATTAGATCTTATGACTGGGTGAAAATGGTTTTAAAGACTCCAAAACCCACTTTTATGGAGATAGCTTCTATGTGCAGGTGCATCAGGATTTATATATATATATACAGTGACACATACCAATAAAATCAATGTATGAATGAACAGCACTCTACACGACTGAGGTGCACTCAAAAACAGAGTTTAAAATGATCTATGTAGGCTACAGAATTAGGCAGAATTCATTGCAACATATTATTGAACTGCGGGAGAGCGGGGTCAAAAGTAGCGTGGGACGAAAGTAACAAAGCGATTTTCTCAGAGCCTCTTACTGCATTTGCATTCCAGGCTATGACGGCATGTTCAACACGCAATCCTTGACGGAGCTGAGAAATATCATGTGATTTCCTCATCGTTTACCACAGTTAGGTCTGTAAAACTGTTTTCAAGTGCAAAAAGTAAATTATTGAAGCGGTAATTTATTCAGATTAGTTGTGTTGTGTTTCTTGTTTCATGTATCACACTAATTATCAATCTACAGGTCATTTAGTGCTTTAACACATCCTAAAGTTTGCATTTTCAGAGTTTTTCAGTATAAAAGTACATTGGGTTTAAATGTTAGGAGTTTCTGTCGAGACGAAAGTAACAATTGTTACTGTCCAGCTACAGTGACAAGAAGTATTTATTTTGTTCTGTGCATGCCCTTACGAAAGGAAAATATATTTACCAATATATTTCTTAAAATATATTGTGATATATTGTAATATATTATTTTCCCTTTTTATTTTCTATTATTTTATATATTTGAACACATTTAATAATATATTGATGATACATATATTATATAATTTATTGCAAAATATACAAATTATTGCCGCTTTCAATATATTGCAATATATTGGAAAAATATATATATAAGAATATAAGCCTAATATATTACATGATATTTGGCAATATACTGCAATATATTTTTGTTTCATAAGGGTGCTATTCTGTGAATATCTGTGTCTTGCATCATTTATTAAAATGTTTATGCCATATTATAACAAAATATCATGTCAAAAGTGAGGGTCAGATAGACTGACAGAGGTCTGGTTTTATCCAGAGGTTTATGAGAGGGCTTTTCTGGACATAGAGGAACATAGGCAGCAGCTACGTCGCATTTACCTTTGTTGTGTTTAGGTTTTATCCATACCTTAGCTTTTACACATCCACCTATTTGCAGTGAAACATTTGATGAAACTTAAAATGAAAATATGAAAATGTCATTTAATAATTTTTAGCAAAAATAAAGGACACAATATTTTGCAGTTACATATTAACAAGGTCGGAATCAGGTATACTTAAAAAAAAATAAAGGTAACAGAAAAAAATCTAGCTTATATTGTTGTGTTACTTTCGTCCCAACAGAAGGGGTTGAAAGTAGGCTAACAATGTGCAACTTATGTTCAAAGTGAAATTATACTGTAGTCTTTCTACATTTCTATAAAATACCTCCTGGTATTGATAGACCACACTTCTGAGTTACTGACCACAGCAGAAACATATCTCTGTCTACAACATTATCTTTTCAAATTGTTTGAAATGTTTTTCTGAAAAATGGATACTTTCTGCCCCTCCTCTCCTATAGGCTAAATAAACCCTGCACAATGGGTAATACATTTACTAATGTTTAAATAAATGTTAAAAATCTAACATTTTAAACTATTTTTAAATCAATTAAACTAATTAATAAAATGTTTTACATAATACTTTAATTTAAGCTTATTCCACAAACACGGAGGGCTGTTCTGTCGATTTGTCCTACCGTCAGATTTTCCTATCTCCCACTAAAACAGTGGGTAGTACAATTCGACAACGAAAAATGCTACTGTAACGTTATGGTTTATTAACGTCTACACCTACCACAACCTAAACCTACCCTTACAGTACTGCAAATACAGTAATTTTGAGTTATATTCACGGCTGTAGCTAGAACGGATACAGCTACAGGAAACCAACAATAAATATTATTTTCTACCAATTAGATTGCGTTTTTATTAAAGTCTACACCTACCCTTACAGTTACAGTAATGCAGATAAATTAAATATAGTTTTTAGCATGAGAAAAAGGACGCTATATTGATGAGCGCATGCGCAGTAAACCCGGATAGGAAAATCTGACGTGTAGGATAAAATGTCAGGACAAGGGCCATTGTAAGTCCGCAAAACCGAAAGTGCGTATGAAGTGTTCCATTTTAGAACGAGTAATGTAGGTCAAGTCTATTAGCGAACCCATTTGTAATTCAACTTTGTAAATACTAAAAGTAACACACACATCTTTTTTGTGTGTTAGCATTTACAAAGATCTACGACTGATTTAATAATGTGTATTTTGCACTACGTAATTAACGCCCCTATAAGAAAAAAAAATATTTATTGTTTTTATTATAAAAAAAAGTCGATTAATATTTTACAAAAGAATAAATGCTTACCGAAGTCGATCTTTGTTGCCATTATCCCAGTCGCAGTTTGAGGAAAAGTAGTTCCGCCAGCTTTTAACTTTCGCTTTGCTTTCAATGCGTACAGGTGTTTCAGACGCGCGAGGGGCGGGTCAAGGTGGAGCTCAATGTTGTGTTACTTTAGGCAAACAAGATAGGATGTTATTCTTTAAAGTGACAGACAGTAGACTAACGATTCGAATGATTTCTTGCGGCAACTCTAAACTTCCATCTTAATACTCATAATGAGGAGACATCATACAAGAAACCTAATGGAATTTATTCTAGTATTTCCTGCTAAAGCTATTTTCACCTTTAAAATGCATCTCATCACTCTACACCACTATCTAGAAACAATGTGAATGAACATTTTGGTTTGGTTCTTTGGCACTTTGGTTCACACAGAAACAGATCATTATATGATTACAGTGTTTATTATGGATTAATTGATTTTGACCCTGCAGCTCTTATCTGGTTTCACACACTCAGATAAAAAAAAAAAAAAGGGGGCGGTACCTTTTCAAAATCTACACGAGCAGTGTTAATATTGAGCTAATCCAGACATCACTTGTTAACACAGCAGTAGTGACCTTCCAGTTATTTTAGTTAGGTTTCTATATTTAAAATACATTACATTCTTTATCTAACATTTTATTTATTGTATATATTAATTATAATTTATAGAATCAGTTCAAATGAAATTTGTTCATATTTCTGGCACTAAGCACTATGGATTAAAAACGTAACTTCATGAGTAATAAAATATCCATACAAGACATTCTTGTTATGAGTCAACACTGAGCTTCCACAATAAATTATAATTTTCACAATTTGTTGAGGAAATTTCATAACGAAAAGTAACTTTTATTTGCCAGTTTAAGTTCCAGTACTTGTAGTGACTCTACTGGCCAACATTGCTGAAAACAGTCTCTCACGCATAATCTCTGTCACACAACTCAATAAGCAATGAGAATAGGGAAATATTAGTTTGGAATTGATTCTTGGATTCCAAAATTTCTGGAAGGAGAGGATTTGGTGGTTGATTATATTTTTTAAAAAAAAACAAAAAAAAAACATGAAAATTGCTGCCAACTGTTATTTAACTTCCATTAAAAGATTCAAGTAGTTAGGATACTTCTCACCAATCAATACATTGAGGATAAACCGTAAGTAAATCACTAGTCAGCAGTCAGCTATGAGTGAAAATGCAATTATTTTAGAAAAAACAAATGCTCACCAAAGTCCATTTTTCTGACTTTCACAGTACATTTAGTTCCACCAAGAGTCAAGAAATCTTTACTTTGTTTACTTCTAACATATAAACCAATCTCTCCATCACTTGAAGTTAAAGTAAATTGAAAATGACTGGATACATTTGTTTCTAAAGCTGATGTTCAAGATTATGTTAGCTCTACGAAACATAAGATACAATTGACCTAAAACTACAGTATCTCCTTAGTAAATAATTAACTTACTGAACTTGATCAAATAGACTCTTTATACACTTTGGACCAAAGACTGCAGGGTCTCATTTAGAAATAAAAAACCAAGGACGTATATGTGTAAATATAATTTTACAGAAAAAAATTTACAAGAACATATCTATTTACAGACAGTTCTTTAAGAACTGTAAGTGAACAGATGTTATTTCATTATTTAATCTACAAAGTACTTATACTGTTACAAAAAAACAAATGTTTAAGATGCAAAGGTCATAGTACAACATGGCCACTTCCTGAATATATTAAATTACATAATTTTTTAGATTAAAACTATTAAAACTGAAGAAAGAAATACATATTTAAAAAAACAATATTAATAAATGATATATTTACAGAAACATGTTGACCAAGAGAAAACATTATCGTCTACAGCCGCGAGAGGGCGCTCTATGCTGCTCAATGTAGGCTACAGGAGAACTGAGCAGCATAGAGCGCCCTCTCGCGGCTGTAGACGGTAATGTTTTTTATCTTGGGTCATTTCTCTTGGTTCATGTCAAATTCATTTTGATAAAGAAATCGCACCTGACTATAAGTCGCAGGACCAGCCAAACTATGAAAGAAAGTGCAACTTATAGTCCAGAAAATACAGTCAATTCCTAAGCAATAGTCACTTAAATTTGTCTTTAAGCTAACAGAGTGTGTTAAAGATTGCATGACCAATAATTTTCTCCTATTAAATTTGGATAAGACAGAATTATTAATTTTTGGACCAAAAAACAGAACACAGAATCTAGACGGATGCACTGTTACTTCTTCTACAGTCATAAATCTGGTGTTGTATTATACAGCAACTTGTCTTTTGAAAACCATATTTCCCATGTTACAAAAACTGCATTCTTTCATCTTAGAAACATTGCCAAGCTACGAAACATGTTATCTGTTTCTGATGCAGAAAATCTAGTTTATACATTCATGACCTGTAGACTGGACTATTGTAATGCACTAGGTGGTTTTCCTGCATCTTTAACAAACAAGCTACAGGTAGTCCAAAATGCATACACCAGGTCAAGAAAATATGATCATATTACCCCAATTTTACTGGCTACCTATTCAATTCCGTATCAGTTACAAATTATCATTACTTACCTTTAAGGCCCTAAATGGTTTAGCTCCTGCGTACTCAACTAGCCTTCTACCACGCTACAACCATCACGCACCCTAAGATCACAAAACGCTGGACTTTTGGTAGTTCCTAGAATAGCAAAGTCCACTAAAGGAGATAGAGCTTTTTCACATTTGGCTCCCAAGCTCTGGAATAGCCTTCCTGATAATGTTTGGGGTTCAGACACACTCTCTCTGTTTAAATCTAGATTAAAAACACATCTCTTTCACCAAGCATCTCATAAATTGTGAGTGTAGTTGCATCTGATCAAATGTACATTCTTATTCTTTAACTTGGGTTAAATTAATTGAGTCTGACCTCGAGTGCCCGTTCAACTTCAACCAGCCACACACAACTCTGCATCGTCAGCCAACGCCCAACCACGGGCTTCCCAAGATGTCACTTCAGCGACTACACAACTTCCAGCCAATCAGCAACCTCAGGAAACCTTTACACATGCAATGTACCTCCAGACTGATCTATACTGGTGTATCTAATATAATTTTAACCTCATTGAGGAACTCAATGCGAGGGTTATTTAAGTGATTGATGGCTGTTCATGTCTATGCAATTTCACGTATTGCTGTAAACTTGGGATTTCACATTTTCGTTCTCTTAAACTCATTCTTCCCTAACTTTCTATCTTCCTACAACTTGTGTGAATGTGTGAGTGCGTGTGCTTATGTGTTAGATTAGTTTATATGTCTTAGATTTATCTAATAAAGCCTTATTAATATTGAAAAGAGAAGTATCTTTGGATATTAATATCCAGCGCAGATTTGATGTTAAATGGCTCGTTCAGTGTACCGCAGGACGTCTCAGTGATCAGCCGTGAAACAGTGATTCTGTTCAAATTCCGTGGGGCGGGGCCGAGGGCCGTGGGAACGGGCGAGGTGGAGTGATTGGAGCCCCTCCTCGCTCCGTTCCCACGGCCCTCGGCCCCGCCCCACTCATCACAGATTCCCTTTGAGCTAAATTGACCTGTTTCCTTTACAGAACTAACAAATATTGCTACAAGTGTGATTGCACAATATAATAATTGCTGTTAATAATGTTCATCGTCTGGTTGACTACATCTTGTATTAATTTTTTTCAGAAAATTCCTGTCATATGTGCACAAACAGAGTCACCACTGATAAGCTACTACTAAATATTGTAGAAAAGTAATTTTCTGTAAAGTTGCTTTGCTATGGCTTGTATCGTAAAAAGGGCTATACAAATAAACTTGAACTTAAGTCTAAATGTCACAGTTTTTTGATACATTTCAGTTTAAACAAAAAATCTTCTATTTATAATTCAAGATTGACAAATGTTTAAATTAAATGCATTGTTATATTTACAGAAATAATTAAGAAACCAACGTCCTGCAAAACATCAAGACCAACAATATTCATAAAATACATTTTACTTTGACCATTTGTTTTTTTCAGTATGCAATATCGCGTTAATAATTGCAGATGATTCACATGTAATATTGTGTCAGTGTAAGTGTTTTTATTAATGCCATTAATGGTTTTGTTAGAACAGTACATAGCACTAGTCAACTAAATGAATGTAACATGGCAAAGATGAATGCAGTTTTTGAATTTGAATGTAAGGGAAGTGTAATTTAGGAATATCTGTGGTCTAATGAGATATTGTATTTCATGTTCTTGTTCATGATAAAATTTTATTTTATTGCTGTAATTTATAGCATTGACAAATAAAAGAGTCAATTAAAATCAGGTTCATATGTGTGTGTGTGTTTGTGTGTGTGTCTTACCGTCTCTGCAGGCTTCAGCACACTCCTCTGCATTGGTCACCAGCTGCTCTGTGTTCTGTACGATGGAAGGTAAACGTGCATACCAGCTCCTCACCACGTCCTGCACACAGTGATCCAGTGAAAACACAGCACAGTGTTCATGAAGTCTGACCGTCTCCATCAGCCGCTCGTACCTGCAGCAGGTTCCGTTCTAAATGCGTCTTTCCAGTGTAAACCACAAGAAGTTGGTGCTGAAGGACAGACAGGAAGTCTGGAGTCAGAGAGAGCTGTTCTACTTCCACTCTCAGCGGTAACTGAGCTGCAGATAGAGCCAGTTTCACAAACAGCCCACCAACCTGGTCCTGCCATCCTCCACCTAAGACACAGCAACAAATAAGAAACTCCCTTCAAATCCAGTTTGTTAAAAAACATTATGTGCTTGGTAGAGTTTACAGGCTAGTGAAACTCTATATTCCTCTAGAAGGGAAGCAATTTAGCCCATTATGAGAATGACAGCATCTCTCATACCGGTGGTAAGTATCTGCTCCAGGTAAAGAACATCATGAGTGAGAGAGATTGTGCTGAAGCTTCGTCCCGTGCATCTGTACACTGCTGCAAGAGTTGCACCTGCCAGAATACTGCTGGTGCCTGGAAATAAATACACACATGTACACTTTAATTACATTTGATTTTAATATTGAATGTAAAAAATATATTTATCTGTGTTATTAACATGCTTAAACTTTTATCGAATTATTCATCTAACATAACTGATGTATTTGAATTCCATAGCATATCCAAAACCTCAGAACAACTTGATGATGTAACAGAAACTGGACTCTCGCTATTCTAGCATTTTAAATACAGTTGCTCCTTTACGCTTAAGCAAGGTTAAGGAAAACAGCTGGAGGAAAAGAAAACTAGAGGTATTTCATATTGTTTGGTGGGAAAGTAATCTATCCTACAGAAAAGTATTAAAAATGGTTAGATCTGATTACTTTTAGTCTCTTTTAGAAGAAAAACAAACATAACCCCAGGTATTTATTCAACACAGTGGCTAAATTAACAAAAAATAAAGCATTAACAAGTGTTGACATTTCCCAACATCAAAGCAGTAATGACTTTATGAACTCCTTTACTTCTAAGATCGATACTATTAGAGATATAATTGTAAACATTCAGCCGTCAGCTACAGTATCGCATCAGACAGTGCACTATAGACCCCCTGAGGAACAGTTCCACTCATTCTCTAATATAGGAGAGGAAGAATTGTATAAACTTGTTAAATCATCTAAACCAACAACATGTATTTTAGACCCTATTCCATCTAAGCTAATAAAAGAGGTGCTTCCAGATGTTATAGATACTCTTCTGACTATTATTAATTTTAATTATTAATTCCTCATTGTCATTGTCATCAAAAAACACAACTTGACCCCAAAGAACTAGTTAATTACAGAACGATCTCGAATCTCCATTTTTTATGTCCAAAATACTAGAAAAGGTAGTATCCACAAAATTATATTACTTCTTAGAGAAAAATGGTATCTCTGAGGATTTCCAGTCAAAATTTAGACCATATCATATTACGGAGACTGCTCTCCAAATTACCTGCTCTTATCATCTGACCGTGGTTGTATCTCTGTATTAGTGCTATTGCACTCATAGATGTTTCTGTTGGTCGCTGCAGGCTCAGGTGGCATTCTCTATTTTAAAGAGTCGCTTTATTTTGGCTCCCATTCTTGTAACTCCCGATCTGTTTCATCAGTTCGTTGTGGAGCAGGGACAATTTTGTCACAGAGGTCACCTTCGGATGACAGAGCACATCCCTGTGCATTTTTTTCTCATCGTTTAACCCCCTCGGAACAGAATTACGACATCGGGAATAGGGAGTTACTGGCTGTTAAGTTAGCGCTGGAGGAGTGGCATCACTGGTTAGAGGGCGCGGAGGTCCCTTTTTTAGTTTGGACCGATCATAAGAACTTAGAATATATCCGCACCGCTAAACGACTGAATTCCTGAAAGGCTTGCTGGGCACTATTTTTCGGTTCAATTTTAACATCTCCTACCTTCCTGGGTCCAAGAATGGTAAGCCTGACCCACTTTCGCGGATCTTTGAGGCTGAACCAAGATCCATCCTTCCGGTGACCATTCTGCCCCCCGATCGGGTAGTAGCGATGGTCACCTGGGGCGTGGAGTCCAGAGTCTGCTCGCTCTGCGCAACGTCACAGTTCCCGCGGGTTGTCCCGCTGTTGTTCATGCCAGAATCGGTCCGAACTAACATCCTACAGTGGGGTCACTTGTCCGTACTAGCTTGCCACCCAGGAGTGACTCGTACCTGTAGTTTAATCAAGCAGCACTTCTGGTGGCCTTCCATGGCGCAGGACGCTCGTCAGTTCGTGTCAGCATGTCCTGTTTTTGCTGCGGGTAAGGGCTCCAGTCGACTCCCAGCAGGATTACTCCAGCTGCTGCCTGTCCCTTTGAGACCCTGGTCACACATAGCTATGGACTTCTTCACAGGCCTACCTCCGTCTAGCGGCAACACGGTAGTCCTTACTGTGGTGGACAGGTTCTCAAAGGCCGCACATTTTATTCCCCTCCCCAAATTGCCCTCAGCGAGGGAGACAGCGACTATTGTCCTGGATCACGTTTTCCGTATTCATAGCCTCCCGGTGAACATGGTTTCCGCGAGGGGTCCCCAATTTGTGTCTAAGTTTTGGACAGAGTTCTGTCGACGGCTGGGGGCGACTGGGAGTCTTTCCTCCGGGTATCACCCGCAGACAAATGGTCAGGCTGAGCATGCTAAACAGGATCTGGTGAGAGTCTTGCGTTGTGTGGCATCCGCAGAACCGTCATCTTGGAGTTCCAGATTAACTATGGTGGAGTATGCTCATAACTCCCTCCTGGTCTCATCTACGGGTTTGTCTCCTTTCCAGTTGCTACCAGCCACCCTTATTCCCCTCCGAAGAATCTGATGCCGTTGTTCCATCTGCGCACTCGTTTATTCAGAGATGCCTCCATATGTGGAGGGTCGCCAGAGAAGCCCTCACTCAGACTGGTGACAGGAACAAGGCTTCAGCGGATTGTCACCATGCTAAGCCCCCACTTAACGTGTGCGGTCAGAAGGTCTGGTTGTCCTCCAAGGACATTCCTCTCAAACTCCCCTCACATAAACTGGAAACCCAAATTTATTAGACCGTTTGCCATCTCTAAGGTGCTCAGTCCGGTGTCTGTTCAACTCAATTTAACCCCCCAGTTTAAGAATATCCAGCCGGTGTTTCATGTCTCCAAGATAAAGCCCGTCATTTGCCACCTCACCTGTCGCTTGTTCCCATTTTCCCTTATTTTCCCTGCTGTGTCTGTCCCTTATTGTCAGTAGATTTCATGTTGTCTTTGTGACTGTACTGCATGTCTGTTTCCTTACCTGTTTTCTGCTGCTGTGCTCAGGACGTCTAGACGAGGAGTCTTTCGTTGGCCACGTCTCGTTTTTCCACGTCCTGTTGGGCATTGCACCAGAGGTGGTCTCCACAGCCTGTGTCCGCAGGTGACTGTACCGATGGCTCTGGAGTTGTTACACTTGGTTTTGGCTCGTGTGTGTGTCATCACACATTCGATTATTTTGGGATTTACGGTTATACCAAATAAACTTATACCAAATAAACTTATCCTCCGCGTCTGAGTCCTCTCTCTTCACAATCTGACAAATACTAGTCTGTTTTTTCTTTTATTCCAAGGTCACCGTAGCCTACAGATCCAGTCTGTATCCAGATCAGAGGGTCACTGCAGTCACCCGGAACCAGTACGTATCCAGCCCAGATGGTGGATCAGCACAGAGAATGGACCTCTACAGTCCTGAAAGACAAAGGGGACCAGGACAACTAGATGAGCCACAGATATAGATCCCCTGTAAAGACGTTTTCTCAGACGTCCACTGGGACAAGACCACAGGAAACAGATGATTCTTCTGCACAATCTGACTTTGCTTTAGCCTGGAATTGAACTGCTGGTTTCATCTGGTCAAAGGAGAACTGGCCCCCTAACTGAACCTGGTTTCTCCCAAGGTTTTTTCTCCATTCAGTCACCGATGGAGTTTTGGTTCCTTGCTGCTGTCGTCTCTGGCTTGCTTAGTTGGGGACATTTCATTTACAGCGATATCTTTCACTTGATTACAAATGATTGCACAGATACTATTTACTTGATTTGATTTCAAATATGAAATTTACACGTGAACCATTCATACGTGATTTTAAATATGAAATTTATTCGCAAACTTAGTGAACAGTTTTGGAGAATTTGATGTTTCCTCATTCAAAGAGACAGGAGTTGCACTTGGATGCCCAAGAGGTGTTTTAAAGATGGCGGCCGAGTGACATAACTTGTCTTAAAAGGATTTTGTGTTTAGTTACTTCGATTTAACCTTGTAACTGATGAATATAATGTAGCATTCTTGTTTCTATGCTATTTTATTCATTAAATTCGCGGGCCAACGCCGACAGTAAGTGTGTGTAGACAGAGCTTGCTAGTTTTGAGTTAAGTAGATTCACACTTTTAAGTAAGCACAATTTAATTAAAGTTTGTAACGCATTACAAACTTCATAATCATAGGGAAGAAGGAGGCGGGAACCGGGGACAATCAAACAATGACTTTAATAATCAAAATAAACACAAAATAGCGCGGTAGCCCCTCATGGATGACTGCCGCGCACTAACAAAATCAAAACACAAAATAAATCCAGGCCCGGTCCTCTCTCGTCCTTCAATGTTGTCGCTAGTGATGGGAAGTTCGATTCTTTTCTGCGAACCGGTTCTTTCGGACGGTTCGATTCAATAAACCGGTTGAAAAAAACGGTTCAGCGGTTCTTTTACACTCGACGTAATGACGTCATTGGCGATGACGTAATGGCGTCACGTCTATCAAACATTCAAATATATAAAGTCAGTAATCATAATTTTAGTCAGTTAAAAACCTCATAATCATGAAAAGTTTACATTTGAATTTTGCAACAACACCTAAATACAGTAACAGCAATAATGTGCATATGAGGATTTAAGTCTTGAAGATATAAAGTAAATAAATTAGGTGTCATCAGCGCAGAAACCATGATCCACTTACTAAACATAATCCATTGCGATGTATTTGTTATTAAATGAACTTACGTTTCGCCAGATTCCCCTTCATCCAAGCCCTCGAAATACCCGCGCTCATAACATTAGTACAGAATCAGAATCAATCACCAAAAGAATCACTTCGGTTCAGACATGCTGTGAGTCAGTTGGCTTCACGCTGAATCGCGCATGCGCAGTATCATCAGTTCATCGGTTCTCAATTCGGACGCGTCAGACAGAAACGATTCTTGGTTGAGTGTACTGATGATCCGAATACCGATGCAACCGGTTCTTGACTCGAGAACGAGAATCGCTCTAACCTGCACGTGCTGCAGTTCAGTTTCATCAGCTGCTCTACTCGTGTTCATTTTCTGTTTACTACAAACTCAATTTGTGAATGTGTCATCATTACCTATAAATACAGTACAGATATCTCATAAATCATCCCTTATTCCTATTAAACATAGTCTTAGAGTCTTAATTATTGTCCAACTTCCCTGAAAACCCATTTGGCCTATACATTATATAAAATATACAGATTGGAAACATTCATCTCAAAAAAAAAAAAAATCTAAATAAATAGTTATTTTATCACACTTTCCGATGTTTAACAAAATACTTACAAAATTACACGCATGCGCAGTATCATCAGTTCATCGGTTCTCAATTCGGACGACAGAAACGATTCTCGGTTGAGTGTACTGGTGATCCGAAAACCGAAACAACCGGTTCTTGACTCGAGAACGAGAATCAGCTCATCGGACGCGTCCGACAGAAACGATTCTCGGTTGAGTGTACTGGTGATCCGAAAACCGAAGCAACCGGTTCTTGACTCGAGAATGAGAACTGCTCCAGCAGTGGGTGTGTTCGTTCATTATCTGGCTCGGCTCGGTGTTCATCTTCAGTTCGGTCTTCACAGCATTTCATTCAGTGTACTGTTTGAGTAAATGGATTACCCCGGGATATTGGTTTATTCTGACATAGAGGGAGTGTCAGTCACGTTAAAAAAGTTAACAGCTTAAGTAATTTGTGGATTAATGCTTATTGGAGACGTGAACCGTTTCAAACGATTCAGTTCGATTTGGTGAACTGGTTCAACCGGTTCACTAAGAAGAACCGGTTAAATTGAATGATTCGTTCACGAATCGGCCATCACTAGTTGTCGCTCCTCTTTTATAACCTTCCATTTCCTCCGTGGGACTCGAGACCGGTGGGTCAAGTAGGCGTCGCTCATTTCCAATCACTCAACCGGCCTCGCTCCATTCCCACGGCTCTCGGCCCACATCACTCGCCACTAGGGATGGGAACCGAAAACCGGTTCTTATTCAGAACCGGTTTTGTTCTTTGAAAAGAACCGGAACCGTGAGCAATTTCTGAGTTTCGGTTCTAAAAACGGTTCTTGTGCAACACGTGACCAAGCGCTGTGAGCAGCCTTGCGCCGCTGTTCTGAGTTTTCAGCGTTTCCCGTAAAGGATGTCACGAACCGAATAACAGACACACCTCCTTGTCTTTTTAATTACTGAGCACATTGATTCCAATAACGCGCATCCACAGACCCGTTGCGCTGTCGCGTCTTTAATTGCCGAGCACATTGTTTCCTACGACTGTATGTGCAGTCGCGCCTTTGATAACTGTGCACATCGTTTTGCCGGCGACACACTGGATGCGTAGCGCAAGCATCTCAGCTGCGTGGCGTGTCCGTTTTGAATTCGGCTCCCATGTTAACAGGTTAGAGCTTGCAGACTGCCTGCGTGAGACACGCGTCTCAGCCACGGCTCGAGCCTCGCGAAAAACGCGTGCATGCTAGAAATAGAACCGATGCCTATTTTTCACGCGACACGCAAGCGTGTTGAAAGCGTTTCCAGGCAAAATATAATAGGAAAATATGTTTATATGTCATTTTGTACACAAATATATATTAATTCATGGCATTTTGATGTTTGAAAGTCTATAGGTTGACATAAATTCAGATATAAATGTAATTTAAAAAATAAATAAATAATTATCAATTTTCAAATATTGCACCTGTCACACATAGTCTATTTTGCCGTCAATACTGGTGTGTAAAAAAAAAAAAAAGTTTATATTTTTGTCATGAAGACAAGAGCCTGGTCTGGCGGCGGCCTCCCTCATTGTCACCCACAGCAGCAGCAGCGTGCCAGCGCCACGTCAGGCATGATTCAGGTGTGTAAAGACACAGAAAACGCGAAGCAGCCGCCACGCAGCAGAAACGCCACGCAGCCAGTGTCTCACTTATTGTCATTAATATACATACTGGCTTCAACTTGGACCACTAAATAAATAGACTGCTATTGTTATGCAAGTATGAGGGTTAGATTATTTCATGTACAGGTCATTTCTAGAGTGATAAACAAAGTGATAGAAAATATTTATTTTAATGCATTTTAAATGTTTAAAAATGTGGAAACCACTCATTGCATCACACCATCTCCTGACTGCATTATTATTTGTAAAATAAGGACTTTATGGAGAGTGTGTATACATGTTTATAAGTTTAACCATTTATATTTCATTAATTAAGGGAAATTAACAACTGTCTCAGCCCTCAAGGGACTAATAGCAGCTTATTCCTGCTTGAAAAGCAAAACGTTATTGATAGTGTAAAAAACATCAACTTTGAAACACATGCTGATTGATGGACTAGCATTACTCAACATAACTTACTACCTACTTACTTTTACTAAGGTGAAATAGTAAAAAAAAACATAATAATAGTTCATTTAAATGGAACCAGAAGCCGAACCGGAAAATGTCTAAAAATACCCCACCCCACTTATGAAAATCTGTACACTGTAATATATGTTGCATTTTGACATTGCCAACCCTTAAATTAAGTTGACAGTAAGTAATAAACAGTATTGAGCATTGAGTAGTTGAGTTTTGTGCATTATTTCTTAATAATTGTTTAATGATTTTAATGGAACCGAAATCAGAACTGGAACCGTTAGGTGGAACCGGAACCGGAATCGGAACTGGAAAATTTCTAACGATTCCCAACCCTACTCGCCACAAAGTTAGTTTAACTTAAAATAAAAAGTTACCACAACACATTTTCTTTTGTTTTTATAATTTTTATTTATCGATGTAACACAGAATTGTCACGTTCACTTAACTTGTACCCCAGGATTTCCGCTTTTGAGTTAAATGTCTATGAAGTTTCACAAAAAGGCAAATTGCTTTACTGCAACAAATGCATGTTGACCGCCAAAGCCGCTTTAAGGCAAGACTCCAAGGTTAGGCAAAACATATATAAAGTGTCACTGGGGTGATCAGATATAAGCTATATCCTCAGCCTGATCTCACAATCAAAACATACATATTTAGACGTAAATTAAAACTGTCTAATACGTATGTGCCTTTACGTATTTACAGTGTCGTTTACGTATTATCTGGACGTAATTACAGGTTCGATATGTATCTAAATTTATGTAAAAACAACCTCAAATATGTACAGATAGAACATGTTCTCTGACCAGTCAGTTATCCATAGAAATTTGCTCATGAAGCTGCTTTTCAATGCGTATCTGATTAATTTGTTTAATACTTATGTTTATTTTCCCTTTTTATAATTATTTTGATAAATTTAAGATCCCTAAACCTCACCTGAACCTAAACCTACCCATTTTATACAGAATGTTAAAAGAATAAAACATAAAGGACAGATATTTGTAGGAAAATGACAATTTTAGTAAAAATATAACATTAAAACGTTATTTTGAGCAACTAATGTTAATCCTACACCTACCCCTAAACCTACCCATAACCATTTCTTAAAACTACATTATGTTACTGTTATAAATAAACAAACAACAGACAAACAAACATAACGTTAATCATTTAAATTTTGCGAAAATATCAAAAGTGGTACCAAAAGTAGTTCATATGATAATGAGTTCCAGTCGCAGTCCTCTCTGGAGGTAATAGTTTTTATAGGGTACAGAGCAGAATGTAATTTATTAATCGGTGAAATTATGAATCTGTCTTCTCTCCGTTAACACTGGTGCAGTACTGATTTCAAATGTCTATCAACTGAAACACGGCATGTCGCAATCTGTCACGAATTAGGTGAGAACCAATGAGCATTCGATATCAGTGCCGTAAACCATGTCGTAACGTTCTCGAGGGTGGCGCACTGGCGCTATTTACAAATTTGAATCATAACGAGCGTGGGCTTTGACTGTGATGGTCGCTTTTGCTGAAAACGAAGATGAAGATCGATTGATAAAAGGCAGAAATTGGATATGTTCCTTGCAAACATCTGGATTCTAAAGATATGGAGTACAGCAAACAAATAAAATGGATGTGTAATTTTAATGCTTTGCTTTTGTGTATCTATGGTTGTATTCTCAGCCATTGGATAGGAGAAAATCGCACAGCAATTTATTACAAAATGGTTAAACAATTACATAAATTCTATTCATTTTAAGGTTTCAAAGTGTAGTCTCATTTTACATTATGTAATCCCCCAAAACGAGTTTGCAGCATGCACAGAAATGTAATTTCCTATTAAGTAGATGAGTAAACTGCTTTCAATAAATTTAATAAAAACATGTATTGATATGACAATTAAATACAACAGATTTAAATCATTAAAGCCACGATTTTAATATTAATACATGGGAATTCATATACATTCACACTTTACATTAGATTATTTACGTTTTTTTAGCTGCTAACACGTAAGTGCTTGTAAGTTTTACTGCTATAAACACATCATCAATGTTGTACGTTTTTATGTGCATGAAAACGTAAGTAAATGTACGTGTGGTAGAACCACATTTAACGTAAAAATACACACATATTCTCATGAGATCACGTTAATATCCTCCACTACAGATAAATATTTTACTTGGAAAGGCTGTTGCTAGTTGGGTAAAAGGTGGTAATTATTCTAGTGGCTCATGATTTCCATGAGGGAGAACAAAAATCATGAATGGCTTTATGCCAAGATCATGAGTCACCATTTCTCATTGCAAAAAAAAAAACAAAAACAATATGATTTAGTGTTGTTGTCTTCATGCTCATCATGCTTCCCTAATATTCATGAGAAAGGTTTTGATATCTTGGACACAATCATTTATATCCTGAATGTTCCACAGACTCAGGGATGGACTGCAAAGATACAAATTCTGAGCTGTGTGATGAGAAGAATGAACTGCTCTTTGCTGCTGACAGTGATCTCAATAAACCATAAGCAGAACTTCCCAGGGACCATATGTCTGATCCCTCATCTCCACTCACTGGAAAAAATGGAATAAGAACATCTTTTGAAAAAATCTGACATATAACACGTTTATTAGGTTCTTAAAATCAATGTGGCCTACTGCCCAAAACACATTCATGAAACATTAACTGATGTCAAAAGAATCATTACCAGGTAGCATATACACATATGGACTGTAAAGTAATTATTGATTAAGGGAAAATACCAACCATTTCTGTAAGGACTGGGAAAACTAACATTTTAATTATTTATTTTCATGCTGTCATGCTGTAGAAAAGATCCACATTTTGTGAAATTCATGTGGTAGCAAGGTTTATAATTATTATTATTAGCCTATACATTTTATTTATAGGCACCTTTTGCTACACTCTAGGACATAGTACATCAATAAATAACCAGTCATCAAACAAAAGGCAGCACAGCCTATCTCCAACTAAAGATTGAAAAACATAAAAGCCTGCCTAAATAGATTTTTAAGTCTAGATTTAAAACCACAAGACTTTCACTATTACCAACATCCACTGGTAGAGAATTCCATAAATACAGAGCAGTATAACCAAAAGCTCATGACCCCACAGAAGTTTTCTGAATGTGTGGGAGTACAAGAGTGAATGTATTTATACAATGGAAATGGGATAAAGGCTTAAGTTTTTGCAGGTTAAATATTACATGGAACTTGTCCATCTAATATTTGAAAGAAATTAATGGGACACCCAAGTATATGTAAGTAAGGAGCCAAATAAAGCAATTCACTCACATTTTGGTGGTAGTGTTTCCATGCTGTCAGATATTTTTACCATCCCCGATATGATGGAACGAGATGACCCAAAATTTGACCTGCTGTCCACTCTTGATAGTGATCTGAATGAAGTAGAACTTCCCAAAGAACAAGAATCATATCCCTCATCTTCACTGACTACAATAATGAAAAAAAATTAACAGAAAAACATGTATGAATATTATATGAATTTGAAAAACTCAACACAAGTTACATGTCATTCAAGGTACATTTTATCATTTCATGTGGGGGTAATCCATATGGTCAACTCTGAATGGACAAGGCAATAGAAGGACTATTGCAGCTCTTTGGATCTCATGGAACAGAATGTTTTTATGATTAACAATATTCTATTTCAAGGCCACATGAACAAGGGCTTAAGATGGTACTACCACATCCACTGCCAAAGACAGTTTATGTGCTTTTGGGAATTAAATTGACAACTTAAAATGTTGTTGATTATTTCTCATAAAATTATTGTAAAGGTTGTTTAAAGGTCATTATGGTTTGTGAGTTTTAGGAATAAATATATCAGTCAGGTCTGTACCTGGAATATGGGACCATCTGAGAAGGGTGTTAGTGTCAGTGCTCAACCTGCAGTCTGTGTTTGTCCTGATGTAGGACACTACATAAATTATTTAAAACAAATCAGACAATGACAGGAAAACACATCTGAGATTAAATTACAAGATTCAACTCACTTAAATGTAATCTGCTGTCATCTTTCAGTTTTTCTTTATACTCTTCCTAGGTTTTTTTTGCTCTCTCTTCCTCTGATCTTCTTCTTTGTTTAATCTCTGGTAAAATCTTTCTGTCTATTTCAAAATGGCAGCCATTGTTTAGTGCCACTGTCTCCTCAATCTTCTCCAGCAGCTCCTTGATCTGAGTGTCGTCGCTCCTGTTCTGATTGTTGAGAACATGATATCTGTTCCCACATTTGTCCAGCAACCGCCTGAGATCTCTTCCTTCACTCTCAATGTACTGCTCTATAGATGTGTCTGACAGAGAGTCTCCATGAGTGAACAGCACTATAGTGTGACTCCAGACTCTCTCACCGAGAAGATCCAGATGCTCCTGCACTGCTTTTCTTCTGTTAATATGAAATCTAGTGTCCACACGTATTATCAGTAGTACAGCGTGTGGTCCGGGAGGACACAGAGACACACTGAGCAAAAACTCCTGTTTCAGGAAATCTGAAATTTCCTCTATAGGTTCGTCCATCCACCATCCTGGAGCTTCAATGACAGTGATGTGTCTGTCTGCTACTTCTCCATTTCTCCTCACACACTGAGCAGATGTCTCCATGTCAGACTCCTCTCTGCCCAGGATGCTGTTTCCTGTTGAACTATTACCAGCACCTCTATACCCCATTAACACAATCCTCAGCTCGATGTTGAGCATCACCTGCAACAAAAATAGACCAAAACACATAATACTAATATACTGAAAAACAGTAAATTTCTGTTCTAAATGCACTTAATAAAATGTTTTAAGAAATTAAATAAGTGAGGCATAGCAGTCATAATGACAAATAAACCTGACAAGGTGA
Organism: Carassius gibelio; assembly: GCF_023724105.1. Taxonomy (NCBI): domain Eukaryota; kingdom Metazoa; phylum Chordata; class Actinopteri; order Cypriniformes; family Cyprinidae; genus Carassius; species Carassius gibelio. Next base: position 3,781,040 of record NC_068395.1, on the reverse strand, counting down.
TCAGAAACGTGGTTTAAAACTGATCCAGTATGTATGCATTACAAATGATGTACATGAAATGATAAGTGTAGTTTTAAAGAATTCTTGCTCAACAAACACCTACTTTAAATGTTGGCTGTTGAATAATTGTTGGGAAACCTGACTTTTTTTTTTAAAAGGTTAAAAAAAAACTTAGATACAGTATTTCAATTATGCAATACTGACATATAAAACTAATCAATCATATTAACATATTAACTTGTACTCTATTTGGATATTAAACTTAAACATATGGCTTAACAGTGCCAATATATATCCTAATACCTGGAAACTGCCCCAACTATATTAATTGTTCTACCAGTGCTATGCCAATGATACATATCTATCTTTCATTTAAACCTGATGATCCTGTTGTCTTAGCTTGTATCTACCTTTAGACATCTCTACTTGGATGCAGAAGTATCAACTACAGCTTAAACTTCCAAAGAGTGAGCTTCTTGTTGTCCTTGCACTCCATCTTTTGACCAAAACATCACTGTGCAACCAGGGTCCACAAAACTAACAACAACCAGGACAGTAAGAAACCTGGGATAGTGTTTGATGACCAACAGAGCTTCTCAGCCCACAGTTCATCAACAGCCCGGTCACATAGATATGCTCATGCTTAACAACATAATGAAAATCAGACGCTTCTTATAAGAATATGTGGCAAAGCTCCTCATCCAAGCTCCTGTAATTTCAAGGCTGACCTACTACAGTGCTCTACTGGTGGGCCTTCCAAGACATATGAATTAGCTTGCAGATGATCCAGAACGTTGTAGCATGTCTAGTTTTTAATAGGCCAAACAGAACTATCTAAATCCACTGGCAAGAATCAAATTTAAGGTTTTGACAATTTCAAATAAATTTTAAGATGTGTTGACCTCCAAGCATTGATTCACTCCGACAAGTGTATGCTACCTCCTGCCAGCCAAAGTCTCTGAATGAACAATGCCTTGTTGTGAAGGAACAACAAGGCAAAATGCTGTTCTCCAAAACCTTCACTGTCTCTTGTTCCTCTGTGATGGAATTAACAGCCAGCCCCCACCCGACCTACTGAGTGGTTTATAAAGTACCTGGAAGCCATACTCAAGTAAAAGAATTCTTAAAGAAAAATCTTAATCGTACTTAAGTATTGAAAGTAAAAGTACAAATAAATGCAGAATGGAAAAGAAGCAAATAAATATATACATAAAAAATTTTCATGCACAGCCTGAGTAGCAAGACTGTGTTCAGTTTTAACTCTTTCTTCCATTATGTATTTTTGGGTAAGAATAAGAAGCATTTTTTCTGGTACTTAGTGTCTTACTGTCTTTCATTCCAACATAAGAAAACATTTCTGGAATCTGCTTTTGAAATAGCATTTAGATGTATTTACATGGTTTAATATATCTCAGAGGGGACATGAATGCATTTACCTACAGTTACAGATGGACAAATAATGTTTTGTTTTTAACATAAACGTTGAATATTGTTATTTGAAATGATTTTAAATTATTTTGTCTAAATGTGAAATTAAAACCGCCAGTAGGTGGCAGCAAGTGACTGTTAATGAGTGAGTCATTGGGATTCAACTTATTCATCCTAATGAATGATTCATTCAGGAACAAAGTATTTGACTGTGTTACAGTTTTTCTCAGTCGCTTTGGTGAATTTCTCAAATCATCCTTAATATTTGCAAAAAAGTATGTGCATTTCTCAAAACAATTCATACAAACAGCACCACACGATGGATTACTTGAAAAGCCTGTAAATTACTTAAAAAAATCCATTACAATATCATTGTGATATAGAAAAGGAACAAGAAATTATTAATTAATTACTTATCTTCTTTGTGAAGCTTGCGTCCGAAGCATGGCATGGAGCTAGAGGACGCAGTGTCTCGTTCCCTCTCAGGGAAACATGGTTACATTCGTAACCTGAGACATTCCCTGTCAAGGGAACTTCGAACTGCGTCCTCTGAGGGGACACTATGGGGAACAGTATACCCACGCCGCCATGCTGAGGGGAGTGCAGGCCAGAATCATGGCAAACACTAAGTACCAACTCTACCATTTCACCGGGAGTCGCCCCTGGGACGGTTCGATGGATGTCCATGACATTATCCCTTATGGCCAAAGGCCTAAGCTACATACCCAACTTACCTGTAGGGCCTCGGCCCGGGTAGAGCTGAAGGCTTGGAATCACGAAAGATTCCTTTAAAGGGATACGGCTAAGAACCTAGCACTGTCTATTACCAAGTCTTGCCTGTCACAAAGGAGGGGCTCTCGTGGCACTCTGATACAGCAGCTCGTAGATGGAATGGCCCGGGAGCAGAGCAATTGGAGGACGGAACATACAGATGAAGCCTCGGCCACGCCTGTACCATGGCGTCCAGCCCCAATGGAGCTGGATGAGTCAGAGGAAGCCAGAGGGGATAGGGCGATGCTCTCTCGAGCCGCAAAACCGATCCACCCAAGTCTGGCCAACCTCTCCAACTCTGCTTCAACACCTTGGTGCGAAGGCGCCATTCCCCGAGCCTCAGCAGGATGTCTGCTCTCACAGTGCGTCTCAAAACAGTATGTAGTACTGGAGCGCTCTGAAAAAAAATGAGAATTCAGTCTTCCCATGAGAGGAGGACCCCGAGCTCCAAGCAGCATGCTCATAGGCGACCCTTTTTGAAAAGGGGATCGCTGCTAAACTACCGCGAGAATTGCCCATACAGCCCCCCATGTTGAGGGGCGATGCTTGAGGTGTATAACAAATACACACTGGTTGAATGAAGCCCATGAGAGGACCTCGTGACGTTACCTTTCTAGCACACTTCCATGGCAAGTCTAATTTTGCCGTGGCGCGATCCATAACCTCTAACAGCTCCTCATACGCAGGGCAGAAGGATTGAGAAGGCTCAGCCTCAGCTTCTTCGCCACTCTCAGACATCTCCTGCTCTTTCTGGGTAGAACCCAGCAGAGCACTATCTTCAGTGTCAGAATGGGTTAATGACAACACATCCTCCTCCCAAAGTTCACTCTCATTTGCCGTCAGAGAGTGTGAAAGGAAAAGTCCCTCTCTACACTCCTCAGCGAGATCCACCTGTGATCCCCACGAGCTCATTCTCCTCCGTGCCTCGTGAGCAATAACAAGCAATATTATGTCTGAAATGTAAATCACTCATTGCTAACTTTAATGAACTTGTATAAAATGATTATTACATTTGTTATCATGCTGATATCTGCAGAAAAATGGTACTCTTAGATTAACTATATTAAATTATATAAATATAAAAAGCATACAGAAGGATTTTTGCCATCTACAATTTTTGAATGCCTTCCCTTTGCGTTTTAATAGACTAATAAATCACATGCATGCACTCTGTGTATGTGATTTTCCAATATACTTGATAATGTCAGATCACTCATCACAACACTTACCATATTATCGCATTAGATATAATGTATATCATTTTAGTTAGGAAATGTAGTAAAGTAAAAGTTGGCTGAAATTTAAGAATTTAAGAACAGATACTTCCAAAAATACTTAAGTACTGTAACAAAGTATTATTACTTCGTTAGATTGAACCACTGCTTCTGAGACCATCAAATCTCAAGAACTCAAGAACTGCTCAAGAACCAGCCAAGCTTCCTCTTAAAGCACTTAGTAAATGAACTCACTCATCTGTGATTTGATGTTGTCTCTCTGTTTTTTTGTCCTCTGCATTCGTTCTTTTGCTCTCTCATCTGCTACTGTTCTTCTTTCTTTCATCTCCTGTAAAATCTTTCTGTCTATTTCAAAACGGCAGCCGTTGTTTTGTGCCACTGTCTCCTCAATCTTCTCCAGCAGCTCCTTGATCTGAGTGTCTTCGTTCCTGTTCTGATTGTTGAGAACATGATATCTGTTCCCACATTTGTCCAGCAGCAGCTGGAGATCCTGTCCTTCACTCTCAATGTACTGCTCTATAGATGTGTCTGACAGAGAGTCTCCATGAGTGAACAACACTATAGTGTGACTCCAGACTCTCTCACTGAGAAGATCCAGATGCCCCTGCACTGCTTTTCTCTCAGTCTCTTTAAATCCAGTGTCCACACGTATGATCAGTAGTACAGCGTGTGGTCCTGGAGGACACAGAGACACACTGAACACAATCTCCTGTTTCAGTAACTCAGGGCTCTTCTCTACAGTGTGATTCCTCCACCATCCTGGAGCTTCAATGACAGTGATGTGTCTGTCTGCTACTTCTCCATGTCTCCTCACACACTGAGCAGATGTCTCCATGTCAAACTCCTCTCTGCCCAGGATGCTGTTTCCTGCTGAACTCTTACCAGCAGCTCTAGACCCCATTAACACAATCCTTAGCTCTGAGACATGTTGAGCATCACCTGCAACAAAAAAGAAAAAAAACACTTTGGTTTGTTGGTGACATCTTCTCGAGTAAACTCCATCAGCTAATTAAAGGTTAACTGAAATTTGTTTGGGTGCAGTTTCAAACCACTCATTAATGTTAACACAAGTGTATCCCTAATGCACGCAAATAAGAGTTAAACAACAGTTAAAAGCTATTTACAGCCTGAGGAAAGAAGACTTACTTAATATCACTAATCTGCACATGATGATAGAGCACACAGAATAAGCAAGACTATTTCTAGTCGCTGCAGAACAATGTGTTGTTATATATTAATATATTAACACATATATTAATGTGTGTATGTATGTATTGTTTTTGACATGCACAACTGGTCATTGCACAAAAAAGTCCACAGCATACAATAAACAGACCAAAATGTCTTATCTGTATAAACCAATTTGAGAAAGTGAAATCTCATAGAAACAGAAAAAATGTTGGTAACCTTTTTACTTTCATATAAGTCTTCTATAAGGAGATAAAAGCTTACCGAAGTCCACTTTACTTAACATATTGTTGTCTCAGCTCCAGAGTAAATAATTCCATCTAGTAGTTCTTGCAATTTATTTTCACTTCCTGATAAACAACCAAAAAAAAAAAGAAAACATGCAAAGGTCTAAGTGCAATAAAGCCACTTCCTGAAAATAACTTTTTTCACACTTTGTAAGAAACTAACCCTAAATGCATCTTTAAAAATTTTTTGTTTCTGATACATTTCAATTTAAAATTATTTTCTTACATAATTCTTCAGCATTGACAAATTGTTAAACTTATTAAAGAAACAAACCTCAATGGGTGAAGTTTTTCATTCTCACTGCCACCGACTCTCAGCCAGGACCATCAGATTCTTCTTTTTTAAGTTCTTAATCCTGTTACATACATCTTTTAATTTGCTGCAGATTGCAGATTCTCCAAGCTGCTGCTTTCTAGTAGGCAGTCCTATCCAGCCATGGTATTATTTGTACACTGCACATCAGAATAGATGATTTTGCAATCTGGATACACATGTGATGTGGTCCCAGGGCCGGTTGCTTTCTGTAACAACTTAGCCTAGCTGCGACGTAACAGGGCACCAAGTTAAAACTTATGCACTACTCAATATTTTTCCATTGCATGAATAAACTTGGTTGAAACATAACTTTATGTATAAACTAAATATTTACAGAAACCTATGACCAGATGTAACACCTGAATTCTGAATAAAAATCAATAAGCTCATGTTTTACAGACTAGAATTGTTTAGACATAAATTATAATGTTGACTATTGACTTAGATTTTAAGAGAGAAAGCATTATGTGAATACATGTAAGCAGATATTCAACATGAAACTGATCTAAACAGCATGATCTCTAATCAGATCTAAATATCTGTGTGCATCGCTCCATGTTTTTGTATATTTCCTTCTTTCTTTTTTGTTTTTTAATATATAATATTTACATATATATTATACATATTGTGTTATTCGTGATTAAGCACAGTCATGTTTCAACAGTATGCTCACATACAGATTCTGAAGGCTGCTATTGGATTAAATTAAGTTAAATGTCTGACTACGTGTTACTTACTGAGAGGTTATGAATTACTAGATACACGCTGGCTTAAAAACTATTGGTGCAACCAAACTTTGTACAGAGTGGGTTACAGAGTAGTTACTAAGCCTCTAGTGTGGACTTTATGCTCCAATGTAAGTAAAAACCTATGAATGGCTTGTGCAACCATACTGTCACACCCCTGGACTCATTTAGTGTGTTTTTGCCCTTGTGACCCAGTTTCTGTCTCCCGTGTCTGGTTTGATTAGTTCCCAGGTGTGTATATTTTATTCCCCAGGTGTTCCATGTCCCTGTTAATTTAGTCATTCCATCCACCTGTGTTTCCCCAATTATCCCATGTATTTAAGCCTTGTCCTTTCAGTTCAGTTTTGTCGGGTCTACAAACCACTTACGTGTGTCTTCCTATGTGGTCCCCTGTGTTGGATTTAATAAAGCCTTATTTCGTTTATCCTCGGCTCCGTGTTCCTTCCAGCAGCGTAACGTAACATATACCCCACTCACAGTTTTAGGATTGTTTCCACCTTATTTAGGACTGTGATCTGATTTTATGTTAATACCAGATGTAAATTATACAACTACAATATATAATGTATGTTAATATAGGAACCGAAAGCAAGGAGAGACCACACACATCTCCAGAGATCTGTTGAAGATCGGTGAAAACATGGGGGCCAGCTGGTGTAACACAATCTGGGTCTGGTGCTTTTCTTCTTTTGTTCTTCCTGAAGGCCTGGCACACATCATCCTCACTGATTTGAAGCGCAGGAAAGGGGAGTTTAGGAGGCGTTAATTGTTGTGTAGAGAGATGGTCAGAACGGGTGTGGGGGGTTTCAAATCTACATTAAAACTCATTCAGGTCGTCAGCAAGTTGTTGATTCGCCTCAGTGCAGAGGGATGGTGTCTTGTAGTTTGTGATATATTTCAGACCTTTCCATACCGAAGTTGATTCATTGGAAGTGAACTGATCTTCCAACCTTTTAGCGTAGGTTCTTTTAGCTGCTCTTATCTCTTTATTCAGTGTGTTCCTGGCCTCTTTATTCAAGACTCTGTCCCCATAGGCATCCTCTTTGGCCTGACGAAGATGTCTGAGTTTTGCTGTAAACCATGGCTAATCATTGTTGAATGTTAAAGAGGTCCTGGTAGGAATGTATATATCCTAACAGAAACTATAGGATGTTACAATCTCTGTGAGTTTGTCAAGATCGGTGGAAGCAACTTCAAATACACTCAAATCAGTGGTCAAAACAAGCTTTTAAAGCCCACTCTGTTTCATTGGTCCATATCTTTAGTCTTTTCAACAGGTTTAGCAGAATTTAGTTTTTGCTTGTAGGTTGGTATAAGATGAACCAGGCAGTGATCAGAGAGCACATCTTCTTTAACACAGTTACATCTGTACACCACCTTTCACTGATGTAAAAGCATGTCCTGTCGTGATCTGCTTTAAACAGCTGGAAGCCAGACAGATGGAGTGCGCTGTCCAGAATGGCGTTATCCAGCCAGATTTCCGTGAAACACAGAGCAGCAGAGTGTGAGAAATCCTTATTTGTCCAGGAGAGCAGAAGAAGTTCGTCCATTTTGTTGGGGAGAGAGCAGAGATTTCCCAGATGGACGCTAGGCAACGGCATTCGAAATCCACATTTCCTGAGCTTTACAAGCGTGCGAATTCATACGGAACCATTTATCTCAGTTTCTCCACTTTTCCTCCATTTCTACTCATCTATTTAACCCCACTATTTAATTATGTCATCTGCTTTTGTTCAGGATGTTCAGAGCTGAATGATTGCCCTGTCAAAACACAACAGTAGGACCAACAATATTCATATAAGATCTTTATGTTTTTCTATTCTTACTAGTGGTTAATTTAAGGCTTTGTGACATGCAGGCTGACATCTGACCCTGAACTGATCAATGCTACACTGTTAAAAAAAGTTCTGTTAAAAAACTGAAAAAGTGCTGGTAATTAATTACCAGCACTTTTTCCGTTATTGTACGGGCACTTCCGTAAACCTTGAAACGGATATTTCCGTAGATTTACCTACGTTTTTCTGTACCATTGGAAAATTTACAAACCTAAAATGGAAAATTCCGTATTTTCCATAAATTTTTGCGTTATTGTACGGACAATTCCGTAAACCCTGTAACAGATATTTCCGTAGATTTACCAGAATTTTTTATGTTTAAAATAAAACAAAGAGAATGTGTAGCTCGGCCGGCCACAATGGGGGAGGAAATGGTAACTTGTATGACAGCAATCTGGAATCACCAATAACAATAAACAAAGAAATTATAAACAACACATTGTAAATTCAGAAAGCAACTCCAAACATTGATTAAATCTTTCTGTTAACTGACTAAACGACTCCATGACTAATTTCTTGTCAGTGTTGAACATCCCTAATGGTAAATAAATATGGAACCATATGGATAGCAAAATTCAATTTGAAATGTGCAAAATGGCAATGCAATACAAAAAATGCCGATATAGTTTTGTATTTTAATTAACATTTTACCATATATGTGTCAAATTTAGTGCAAAATAAAAACTCAGTTATATAATTTACATTTGCCATTTTCTACACTAGTTTTAATATGCAAATTAAAAACATTAACACTTTATAAGTTGCAAAATGACAGTGAAAATTTATTACCCAAATTTATTAGATTTGTTTAACATGTCCAAGCAAAAAAATCTAGCTAAATTATTATTAATTGCCGTTTTTCCTAAATGCATTTAGACTTGGGGGTAGGACACTTGGGATTGCATTTTCATCATAATACCTCATGAAATTGTAGCAAAAATGCAGTGAGAATTTCACAATGCATTCTGAGCCAAATGTGCAGCAAAATGGTGATTTAAATCTTTATTTTTCTTAAATGCATTGACTCTTACATATAAGACGTTTCAATACCATTTTCATTTAATACCCAGCGATGAATTTAGTTTAAGTCAGTGTGGAGAGCGTTTGGTTGAGTGAATATTAACATATTGTGTGTCCTGTTGCTGACCCCCACCTTGATGTAGCCTAACGATTGACAGGTCAAGGGCGTGATGCATTTCCAAATCCATTTCAAATCCACACTGACTTTATATTCATCGCGAGGTATTAAGTGAAAATGCAACTGAAACATCTTGTAAGTGTCAATCCACTTCTTCAATGCACTAAGAATAATAGAAATTGAAACCACCATTTTGCGGCACCTTTGGCTCAGAATGCATTCTGAAATTCTCACTGTATTTTGCTACAATTATCAATGCAATCCCAAGTGTCCTACCACTATTAAGTCAAAATTTGTTTAGGAAAAACAGCATTTAAATGATAATTTTACTACAGTTTTTGCTTGGACATATTAAACAAATCTAATCAATTTGTGTAATATATGTTCATCTAAATTTTGCAACTTATAAAGCATTCAAATATGTTTTTATTTTGCATATTAAAATAATTGTAGGAAATAGCAAATGTAAACGATAAAATAGTTTTTTTCATTTTCAATTTGCTCTAAATATTGGACATGTAGGGAAAAATGTACATTAAAATACAGAAACACATTGCTGTTTTACATATTGCATTGCCATTTTGCATATTACATTTCTAACTGAATTTTGCTACACATATGCTTTCATTAATAAAAACTTAATAAATAAAACATAATACAAACCCGTGATAAGAATGCAGGGGGGGCTTGGGATGCAAAGTACAGCAGCAATTATGACCTGCCATTAGAAAAGAAAACGAAAAGAAACATAAACACCATCAATGTCATGAACTACTGTCCCTTTTAAACATGACTCACATCGACGGACATTTGACACATCCCTACTCTTTACATCAGTCAAGACTTATTAACTTATTTGAGACTCTCACTCGCCAAAAAATGTTCATTTTGTGCGTGCTTTTGTCTGTGTAAGAGTGAGAGAACTTGTATGAAGCACCATTCTCTGTGCGTGCATGACATGTGTGCGTTCACAGACAGGATGCCAGTAAAGTTACAGAATTAACTTATTGTGTGTGTGTGTGTGTGTGTGTGTGTTTGTGTGTGTTTAACATAAACAAGCCGATGAAATGTCTAAACCTACCTCGTTTGGCAGAAAAGGTGTGTTATCCTTGAAGAACTCCGTGATGTCAGATCTTCTGCTCATATAATCTCTTTTAAATAAAAAGTCGTAACGTTAATGGTGTCTTCTTTTCTTTACAATTACTCTGCCTGCTCCTGTTGAAGGCATAAAGCGCTCTAAACACAGTTGTACCGCAATTCAGATTTAACGTTATCACAGCTGCTCAATATCACCTCAGAAACAATAATATTCCTGATGCTTTACGACACGCTCATTAATAAACACGTTACACCGCATCAACAACAATAAAAAGGTAATAACCCTTAATTTACAAAACTAAAAGAGTGCACTGCAACCACTGCAACACGTACCTCCACGTCGAGTAATTTAACGTTAAGATGTGACGGTATGCTGAAAATGTTGAATGCAACAGCTCCGACATTCATTTGCCAAACAAGCCAGGCAGCAACAAAGTTAACGATACAGTTTGTTATATTTAACAAAAAATAATTTACAAAGGAAGTGTAGGAACCATTCTCAAAATCCTAAATCCGATTTTAAAATGAGATTTTGACAGAGAGTATCTCCGTAAATAATGGCACTTGCGAAAGCACTGGTTTCGCGCTTACTGTCTATGGTTTCGCGCCGATTGTAGACTGAGCTTATTGTACCCACAATGCAAAGCGTAATTAAAAAATAACGGAGAAATGACTGTAAAAAGAAAATACGGACAATTCCTTTAAATTATTACGGTATACTGTACTGTATTTTTACGGACTTTTTTTACAGTGTACTTTGATTTTGTGCAGCATAATGGAACAATTCTAGTATATATATATATATATATATATATATATATATATATATATATATTAGAGGTGGGCATAGATTAATTTTTTTAATCTAGATTAATCTCACTGTGATCTTGAAATTAATCTAGATTAAAATGGCTCATTCGAATTCTGCCGAAGGCATTCAGAATATGTTACCCAAATAAAACTGACAAACAGTAAGTCTTTGAGAAGGGGTTTATCAAGCTAGGTGGTGCATTAGAAAAGGGGCTCATCTCCTGTTTCCAAGATGCATCACAAAGTGCTTGAAAAAGCTGTAAACTAATTCCACATTGCACAAGGTGCAAACAACATTACTCCTGTTTCACACCAATGTTTAAGTTTTTTTTTCAAGTTTGTAGGTGTCAAGGTACAGAAACCAAATAATAGCACTGGATAGTCTTCAATGTAAAAATGAAATATACAATCAAACCTACATTTATTCAGACACCTTCAAAATTTCTCACATTATTACAGTTTTGCTATATATATATATATATTAAAAATTATATCTGGTTTCTGAATAATTTTTGGTTTGACTGTAAAAACTACCAAGAAATTCAGTCAAGAGCAGTGAGTGATTTTCATTTTCATTTTCTTGGATTAACATTACAGCAGCCAGTAGCTAAATTAGGCGCGGTCACTTTAAGAGACCATGAACGCATCCAATATAATACACATCCCATTTTTTTCCTCAACTGTTTACTTTCACTTAAGAAATAACTGAGTTTTTTCGAGCATAATTTCCAAGGTGGATATTTTGACATATTTTGTATGTATTTGTCGGCACAAGAGCAAAAATAAGCAAATTCGATGTTCTAGTGTTTTGAGACGCCTTTCTCTGCGCGAGCCAGTGATTCTATGCATCTGTGTATATGTACATAAATCTATGATTAAAATGAAAACATTTATAAAGTTAAAAAATAAACATTTCTGAATAAAAAAAAACCTACCTACAAATCTACAATTAACTTAGACATCACTTAAGGTTAAAACTGTTTCATATACCTTAGTAATAGATACCATTAACTATTATGATGTCAACATTATAAAAGGCACAATTTCTCATTCATTATTTCTCAGTGATCTCATTCAAGTTTTCTTAGTGTCTTCTGCATGCTGATCACGCTTCTGTAATATTCTTGGGAAAAGCTTTGAGATCTTGGGCTTTCCAGGTGCTCTTTTGGTTTCTGAATGTTCCACTGATTCAGGGATGGACCGCAAAGACCCGAATCCTGAGCTGTGAGATGAGACTTTTGAGCGAAATGAGCTAAAAACTGAATCGCTGTCAGCTCCTGATCGTGATCTGAATGAACTGTAAGCAGAACTTCCCACAGACCAAATGTCCGACCACTCGTCTCCACTCACTGAGGAAAATAAAATGAAATCAGAATAAGATTTTCAATTTTTATAGAACAAAATTCTGACATTTAACACTTGCACAATATATTCCTTAAAAAATGTCACAATTTCACAACAAAACAGATGGGATTCATGGAAAACGTGAGTTCTTAAAGGAGTGGTTGCGATTTCACTTTTTTTTAACATGATTTCACTTTTTTAATATTAGTTATTGTGTAATGTTGCTGTTTGAGCATGAACAATATCAGCAAAGTTGCAGCGCTGAAAGTTCAATGCAAACAGAGATATCATCTTTTAAAATTCTGGTAGTTTAATGCCTACAAAAACGTTCATATAGGACAATCAACGAGTTACTTCCTGGATTCGTTATGTCACAAACCCAGATAAATCCTGCCCCTGGGAACATGCAACAAAGGGGGCAAGGCCATGTTCTGCTGCTTTAGAGAAGAGGAAGTGAAAACTAGCGGTTCATGTAAAAATCTTTTCATATATAAATAGCAATTCTGTTTTCAAATGATTCTAATGGATTAAAAAATTTCAAAATCATATGTTCTAAAGCAGTTGTTCTCAATCCTGTTCCTCATGTCGCCCTGCTTTGAACACGCTGTGCACCTCTCTCTCTCTCTCATTTAGATCATCAGCTCAGTGAATACACTGATTTTCACATAGTTATGAGATGCTGTATACATAGATGCGCGTGCGATGCCTTGCTGTATTACAGTATATTAAAAGCAAACTGAAGCAGTAGCATTTACAAATAGCAGCATATCTAAAAGTATGAAACAACAACAAACAAAAAACAAACCATTAAGCGTCGTGCTTGCAGAGGTTCTGCAGGATTATCGTCAGTAATATCCTCCACGGCTCAAATTGAAAAGCAATATGAGAAGGATATTCCTGCACAACCGGAGGCTGCAGTTCTAGGACCCTAGTTTTTGATGACAGCGCAAACTGCAGCCTCCGGTTGTGCAGGAACGTACTATTGGAAAAATATAGAGGATACCAATATTTACAACCAGAGCACATGCTGCTAAGTTGTGCCAATCACAACATACTGGACCGGCTGACCAATCATGTATTTCTGGGGGGGGGGGGCTTCATAAAAACAGTTCAAATGACAAGGGACAGAGCGGTGTGGAATAAAGGTAAATTATGTGAAAAATAATGTGTTTTTGTTTTTTTACAAAGCATTAACACATGTTAGACTGCACCCCATAAACAAAATCAAGCCTAGAAAAAAATTATTTTTTAATAAAAAAAAAGTACTGAATGTACTGAAATGATAAAAACAAACAAACATAAAAAAAAAAAAAAAAAAAAACTCACTGTCGGGTGGAGGAAGTTCGATGCTGTTATATCGTTTTATGGCCCCTGACTCATAACTTGTGTGAGATGAATCTTTGGAACGCGTTGATCCAAAAACTGTGTCTGCTCCTGATCGTGATCTGAATGAACCATAAGCAGAACTTCCCAGAGACCATGAATCAGATCCATCATCTCCACTCACTGTAATAATGAAAACAGAGAGCAGATCAATAGTACAACATTAACATGATTGCATTTGACAGACACTTTTATCCAGTCACATCAGTTCACGTGGTTGTGATTCATTCAGATGGTCAACCTTATTTCAACTCTAAATGGGTCAGGGAATGTTATGAGATGTTGTGTTCTATGGGAGGCCGTTTCAGCATAAAAACGTTCCAGCGTTACTCGTCGTAATTATATTTTTACTAGTAACAATTCAATTAAAGAGCTCTATAATTTAATTTCTACTAGTAACAATTACAATTAGAGAGCTCTATAATTCAGTTTTTACTAGTAACAATTGAATTAGAGCACTCTCTAGTGGAATTGTAGAGCTCTGCAATTGGATTATTACTAGTAATAAATGAATTGTAGAGCTCTCTAATTGGAATTGTTACTAGTAAAAACTGAATTATAGAGCTCTTTAATTCAGTTGTTACTAGTAAGAATACAATTGCAGAGCTCTATAATTCAATTATAGAGCTCTACAATCATAATTGTTACTAGTAAAAATTGAATTATAGAGCCCTTTAATTGAATTGTTACTAGTAAAAATATAATTACGACGAATAACGCTGGAACGTTTTTATGCTGAAACGGCCTCCCATAGTGTTCACTTATATAGCCTGTTCATTAAGAAGTGCCACTAGGGGGAGTTGAGGGAGGGATGAGGATATGCATGTATGTATTAGAAACAAAAGTATGTATTTCTCATGCAGTGGCTCAGTAAACATGAATCTGTGTGAGATAAGACTGTGCTTTCATGATTTATGCTGGTGATACATCGGGGCAATTTAATTCACAGCACTTTTGTTCGAACAGATACAGAACATTATATGATTACAAAGTTCAAATTGTTTATTTTGACCCTGCAGCTCTTGCTGGGTTTCCTAATAAAGTTATAAAGTGTTGAATCTGCTCAGTTTCTGGATGGGAAACCATCTGAGAAACATTACAACTGTAAGAGGTGTGAGTGAGTGTCAGAGCTTGACCTGAGGTCTGTGTGATGGACACTTTAAACAATTTTAAACTACATCTGAAAAGCTCTAAAATCATTAGGTAGAAACACATCTGAGACTGTGTGGAAAATATTCATACAAGTTTATGATTTCACTCACTAGTTTGTGATCTGATGTCCTCACTCCATTTGTCTATTCGCTCTTTTGTTTTCTTTATACCATCAATGTCCTGTAAAATCTTTCTGTCTATTTCAAAATGGCAGCCGTTGTTTTGTGCCACTGTCTCCTCAATCTTCTCCAGCAGCTCCTTGATCTGAGTGTCTTCGTTCCTGTTCTGATTGTTGAGAACATGATATCTGTTCCCACATTTGTCCAGCAGCTGCTGGAGATCCTGTCCTTCACTCTCAATGTACTGCTCTATAGATGTGTCTGACAGAGAGTCTCCATGAGTGAACAGCACTATAGTGTGACTCCAGACTCTCTCACTGAGAAGATCCAGATGCCCCTGCACTGCTTTTCTCTCAGTCTCTTTGAATCCAGTGTCCACAGGTATGATCAGTAGTACAGCGTGTGGTCCTGGAGGACACAGAGACACACTGAACACAATCTCCTGTTTCAGTAACTCAGGGCTCTTCTCTACAGTGTGATTCTTATACCATCCTGGAGCTTCAATGACAGTGATGTGTCTGTCTGCTACTTCTCCATGTCTCCTCACACACTGAGCAGATGTCTCCAAGTCAAATTCCTCTCTGCACAGTATGCTGTTTCCTGCTGAACTCTTACCAGCATCTCTAGACCCCATTAACATAATCCTCAGCTCTGAGACATGTTGAGCATCACCTGCAACAAATAATCATGATATTCACAAAATCCTTAAGTAATAAATGAAGTAAGTAATCATGTACAGTAATTATCACAAACCCGTCAGGGTGATCTGGACCCTGATATGATGCTGAGCGTTTAGGTTTTTATTATAAATGATGTACATGAAGTAAGTGTAGATTTTAAGCATTAAGCACAAGTGTAGGAGGCTGCTGTTTGGTGGAGTTTGTTAAACAGAGTGAACCAGAGCCAGGGGGGGGGGGGGCGGTCTCTGAAATATTTAGATCTGTTTGGTCCATATCCCCGAAGAAAGTTTATTTCGATCTCACTAGGTGGCAGTAAACAGTTTTTGTATCTTTGTTTTCTTTTTTTAAGTTATTGAGATTTATTTCAAAGGAGACAATATGTAAACCAGGGGTCTCCTTTCTGCAAGTTCAGGCATACCTGAATTTAATGTAAATACTGTGCCTAAAATTTGTGTAATTTTAACTGTTAAATATTGCAAAAATTCTACAGAGGGGGAAAAAACTTAAGTTAACAGTAAGTTCACTTACTATACACAAACAAGGAAAAACTGTAATAGATCCAACCAGACAGTTCATGTAATTTTGCAGTAAAATGCTGTCGATTTTAGAAGTAAAAACAGAACAAATGAACGTATAATTGACAGTCAAAAACTGTAAACTGACATTTCCACAATTCCCTAGATTACATTTCACATTTTAAGATATTTTGTTTAAATAATCATGTTTTTAAAAGATTTGTTATCATTGTTGCACATCTGGGTTTTATGTTCTTCTGTTGTTTAATGTTTATTGCATTATTTAATTGTCATGTGAGCTAATATGATGCAGTTTTGCATATACAGTACATAATAAACTATATCATAATTGACAGTGATTAGAAACATGACAGAAAATATTTGCTACTACTACAGTTTTCTATTGGATATGTAGAAAGGAAATATGTATTAAAATAATTTCTATATAAATATGTAGGCAGTTATTGTACATACAGTCCATATGACCTTCCTTAGATTTCTGTGCTGTTGTTGTTTATCTAGTTTCATAAAAATAAATTTTAGACTCACTCATCTGTGGTCTGATGTCATCTCTCTGTTTTTTCATCCTCTTCATTCGTTCTTTTGCTCTCTCTTCTGCTGCTCTTCTTCTTTCTTTAATCTCCTGTAAAATCTTTCTGTCTATTTCAAAATGACATGCGTTGTTTAGTGCCACTGTCTCCTCAATCTTCTCCAGCAGCTCCTTGATCTGAGTGTCTTCGTTCCTGTTCTGATTGTTGAGAACATGATATCTGTTCCCACATTTGTCCAGCAGCCGCTGGAGATCCTGTCCTTCACTCTCAATGTACTGCTCTATAGATGTGTCTGACAGAGAGTCTCCACCAGTGAACAGCACTATAGTGTGACTCCAGACTCTCTCACCGAGAAGATCCAGATGCCCCTGCACTGCTTTTCTCTCAGTCTCTTTAAATCTAGTGTCCACAGGTATGATCAGTAGTACAGCGTGTGGTCCTGGAGGACACAGAGACACACTGAACACAATCTCCTGTTTCAGTAACTCAGGACTCTCCTCTACAGTGTAAGTCCTCCACCATCCTGGAGCTTCAATGACAGTGATGTGTCTGTCTGCTACTTCTCCATGTCTCCTCACACACTGAGCAGATGTCTCCAAGTCAAACTCCTCTCTGCACAGTATGCTGTTTCCTGCTGAACTCTTACCAGCATCTCTAGACCCCATTAACACAATCCTCAGCTCTGAGACATGTTGAGCATCACCTGCAACAAATAATCATGATATTCACAAAATCCTTAAGTAATAAATGAAGTAAGTAATCATGTACAGTAATTATCACAAACCCGTCAGGGTGATCTGGACCCTGATATGATGCTGAGCGTTTAGGTTTTTATTATAAATGATGTACATGAAGTAAGTGTAGATTTTAAGCATTAAGCACAAGTGTAGGAGGCTGCTGTTTGGTGGAGTTTGTTAAACAGAGTGAACCAGGGCCAGTGGGGGGGGGGGGGGGTCTCTGAAATATTTAGATCTGTTTGGTCCATATCCCCGAAGAAAGTTTATTTCGATCTCACTAGGTGGCAGTAAACAGTTTTTGTATCTTTGTTTTCTTTTTTTAAGTTATTGAGATTTATTTCAAAGGAGACAATATGTAAACCAGGGGTCTCCTTTCTGCAAGTTCAGGCATACCTGAATTTAATGTAAATACTGTGCCTAAAATTTGTGTAATTTTAACTGTAAAATATTGCAAAAATTCTACAGAGGGGGAAAAAACTTAAGTTAACAGTAAGTTCACTTACTATACACAAACAAGGAAAAACTGTAATAGATCCAACCAGACAGCTCATGTAATTTTGCAGTAAAATGCTGTCGATTTTAGAAGTAAAAACAGAACAAATGAACGTATAATTGACAGTCAAAAACTGTAAACTGACATTTCCACAATTCCCTAGATTACATTTCACATTTCAAGATATTTTATTTAAATAATCATGTTTTTAATAGTTTTTGTTATCAGTTCTGCACAACTGGGTTTTATGTTCTTCTGTTGTTTAATGTTTATTGCATTATTTAATTGTCATGTGAGCTAATATGATGCAGTTTTGTTTTGCATGAGTGATTCTCTGCACAGTCTGTATATTAGTATATACTTCAGCTTGTGGAAAAGCTTCTTATGATGACCTTCATTATTCTTCAAGTGCCTTTCTGTTTTATCTCCTCTATTATTATGGTGGCTGTCAGTATATGTTTGAATCAGAAAACACATTTTACTAGCAGTGTGCATTGTTGAACTTACTGGTTTAAAGGGATTTTTTTTTTTTTTTTTTACAAAATTATTCCTTTAAAACAGTATATACAGTACATAATAAACTATATCATAATTGACAGTGATTAGAAACCTGACAGAAAATATTTGCTACTACTACAGTTTTCTATTGGATATGTAGAAAGGAAATATATATTTCTATTAAAATAATTTCTATATAAATATGTAGGCAGTTATTGTACATACAGTCCATATGACCTTCCTTAGATTTCTGTGCTGTTGTTGTTTATCTAGTTTCATAAAAATAATTTTTAGACTCACTCATCTGTGATCTGATGTCATCTCTCTGTTTTTTCATCCTCTTCATTCGTTCTTTTGCTCTCTCTTCTGCTGCTCTTCTTCTTTCTCTCATCTCCTGTAAAATCTTTCTGTCTATTTCAAAATGGCAGCCGTTGTTTAGTGCCACTGTCTCCTCAATCTTCTCCAGCAGCTCCTTGATCTGAGTGTCGTCGTTCCTGTTCTGATTGTTGAGAACATGATATCTGTTCCCACATTTGTCCAGCAGCCGCTGGAGATCCTGTCCTTCACTCTCAATGTACTGCTCTATAGATGTGTCTGACAGAGAGTCTCCACGAGTGAACAAAACTATAGTGTGACTCCAGACTCTCTCACCGAGAAGATCCAGATACCCCTGCACTGCTTTTCTCTCAGTCTCTTTAAATCTAATGTCCACACGTATGATCAGTAGTACAGCGTGTGGTCCTGGAGGACACAGAGACACACTGAACACAATCTCCTGTTTCAGTAACTCAGGACTCTCCTCTACAGTGTAATTCCTATACCATCCTGGAGCTTCAATGACAGTGATGTGTCTGTCTGCTACTTCTCCATGTCTCCTCACACACTGAGCAGATGTCTTCAAGTCAAACTCCTCTCTGCACAGTATGCTGTTTCCTGCTGAACTCTTACCAGCTCTTCTAGACCCCATTAACACAATCCTCAGCTCTGAGAGATGTTGAGCATCACCTGCAACAAATAAGGAACAAAGACATTTAATCAACATGATATTGTACTGAGTATGTGTAAATATCTGCTCTATATAGCTTTCACAAAATCCTTAAGTAATAAATGAAGTAAGTAATCATGTACAGTAATCATCACAAACCCGTCAGGGTGATCTGGACCCTGATATGATGCTGAGCATTTAGGTTTTTATTATGAATGATGTACATGAAGTAAGTGTAGATTTTAAGCATTAAGCATAAGTGTAGGAGGCTGCTGTTTGGTGGAGTTTGTTAAACAGAGTGAACCATGGCCAGTGGGGAGGGGGGGGGGGGGGTCTCTGAAATATTTAGATGGGTGTAATATTTAGAAAAGAAATGTCTTTTTAAATGTCCATTTTGGCATACCTGAATTTAAAACAGTGCTCTAACTTACATACATTGGAGCAGATTGATAAAAATAGTCTAATTTCACAGAAAATACCCTAAGTTTTAACACGCGTGTGGAATAATTGATATTTTTTTAATTGTATTTTTCATAATTTTATGATAAATAAATAAATAAATACAAACATTTGAAAGTCTGTTATTTAAGAACTGTTTGGTACATCTCCCTGAAGAAAGTTTATTTCGATCTCACTAGCAGGGGCGCTGCACAAGATCCCGGGCCCTATGCATAGGCAGTCCTTGATGTAAACTTAATGAACTTAATGTAAATACTGTGCCTAAAATTAGTGTAATTTTAACTGTAAAATATTGCAAAAATTCTACAAAGGGGGGAAAAAATTAAGTTAACAGTAAGTTCCCTATACTTACTGTATACAATGAAAAACTGTAAAAGATCTAACCAGACATCTCATGTAATTTTACAGTAAAATGCTGTCAGTTGTACAGGATTCAGAAGCAAAAACAGAACAAATGAACGTATAATTGACAGTCAAAAACTGTAAACTGACATTCCCAGAATTCCCTTCATTACATTTCACATTTTAAGATATTTTGTTTAAATAATCATGTTTTTAATAGTTTTTGTTATCAGTTCTGCACATCTGGGTTTTATGTTCTTCTGTTGTTTAATGTTTATAGCATTATTTAATTGTCATGTGAGCTAATATGATGCTGTTTTTTTTGCATGAGTGATTCTCTGCACAGTCTGTGTATTAGTATATACTTCAGCTTGTGGAAAAGCTTCTTATGATGACCTTCATTATTCTTCAAGTGCCTTTCTGTTTTATCTCCTGCATTATTATGGTAGCTGTCAGTATATGTTTGAATCAGAAAACACATTTTACTAGAAACTTATTGGTTTAAAGGGAATTTTTTTTTTTTTTTTTTTTTTTTTACAAAATTATTCCTTTAAAGCAGTATATACAGTACATAATAAACTATATCATAATTGACAGTGATTAGAAACATGACAGAAAATCTTTGTTACTACTACAGTTTTCTATTGAATATGTACAGTCGTGGCCAAAAGTTTTGAGAATTACATAAATATTAGTTTTCAAAAAGTTTGCTGCTAAACTGCTTTTAGATCTTTGTTTCAGTTGTTTCTGTGATGTACTGAAATATAATTACAAGTACTTCATGCGTTTCAAAGGTTTTTTATCTAATTACATGACATTTATGCAAAGAGTCAGTATTTGCAGTGTTAGCCCTTCTTTTTCAGGACCTCTGCAATTCGACTGGGCATGCTCTCAATCAACTTCTGGGCCAAATCCTGACTGATAGCAACCCATTCTTTCATAATCACTTCTTGGAGTTTGTCAGAATTAGTGGGTTTTTGTTTGTCCACCTGCCTCTTGAGGATTGACCACAAGTTCTCAATGGGATTAAGATCTGGGGAGTTTCCAGGCCATAGACCCAAAATTTCAACATTCTGGTCCCAGAGCCACTTAGTTATCACTTTTGTCTTATGGCACGGTGCTCCATCGTGCTGGAAAATGCATTGTTCTTCACCAAACTGTTGTTGAATTGTTGGAAGAAGTTGCTGTTGGAGGGTGTTTTGGTACCATTCTTTATTCATGGCTGTGTTTTTGGGCAGAATTGTGAGTGAGCCCACTCCATTGGATGAGAAGCAACCCCACACAGCTGAATCCTCTTTAGGAGACGATCATGGCGCTTGCTGGACTTTCTTGGACGTCCTGAAGCCTTCTTTACAAGAATTGAACCTCTTTCCTTGAAGTTCTTGATGATCCTATAAATTGTTGATTTAGGTGCAATCTTAGTGGCCACAATATCCTTGCCTGTGAAGCTATTTTTATGCAACGCAATGATGGCTGCACGCGTTTCTTTACAGGTCACCGTGGTTAACAATGGAAGAACAATGATTTCAAGCATCACCCTCCTTTTAACATGTCAAGTCTGCTATTCTAACCCAATCAGCCTGACATAATGATCTCCAGCCTTGTGCTCGAGACAAGACGATTACTGAAATGATCTCAGCAGGTCCTTTAATGACAGCAATGAAATGCAGTGGAAAGGTTTTTCTGGGATTAAGTTAATTTTCATGGCAAAGAAGGACTATGCAATTCATCTGATCACTCTTCATAACATTCTGAAGTATATGCAAATTGCTATTATAAAAACTTAAGCAGCAACTTTTCCAATTTCCAATATTTATGTAATTCTCAAAACTTTTGGCCACGACTGTAGAAAGGAAATATGTATTTCTATTAAAATAATTTCTATATAAATATGTAGGCAGTTATTGTACATACAGTCCATATGACATTCCTTAGATTTCTGTGCTGTTGTTGTTTATCTAGTTTCATAAAAATAAATTTTAGACTCACTCATCTGTGGTCTGATGTCATCTCTCTGTTTTTTCATCCTCTTCATTCGTTCTTTTGCTCTCTCTTCTGCTTCTCTTCTTCTTTCTCTCATCTCCTGTAAAATCTTTCTGTCTATTTCAAAATGGCAGCTGTTGTTTAGTGCCACTGTCTCCTCAATCTTCTCCAGCAGCTCCTTGATCTGAGTGTCGTCGCTCCTGTTCTGATTGTTGAGAACATGATATCTGTTTCCACATTTGTCCAGCAGCCGCTGGAGATCCTGTCCTTCACTCTCAATGTACTGCTCTATAGATGTGTCTGACAGAGAGTCTCCACGAGTGAACAACACTATAGTGTGACTCCAGACTCTCTCACCGAGAAGATCCAGATGCCCCTGCACTGCTTTTCTCTCAGTCTCTTTAAATCTAGTGTCCACAGGTATGATCAGTAGTACAGTGTGTGATCCTGGAGGACACAGAGACACACTGAACACAATCTCCTGTTTCAGTAACTCAGGACTCTCCTCTACAGTGTAAGTCCTCCACCATCCTGGAGCTTCAATGACAGTGATGTGTCTGTCTGCTACTTCTCCATGTCTCCTCACACACTGAGCAGATCTCTTCAAGTCAAACTCCTCTCTGCCCAGGATGCTGTTTCCTGCTGAACTCTTACCAGCTCTTCTATACCCCATTAACACAATCCTCAGCTCTGAGAGATGTTGAGCATCACCTGCAACAAATAAGGAACAAACACATTTAATAATCAACATGATATTGTACTACGTATGTGTAAATATCTGCTCTACATAGCTTTCACAAAATCCTTAAGTAATAAATGAAGTAAGTAATCATGTACAGTAATTATCACAAACCCGTCAGGGTGATCTGGACCCCGATATGATGCGGAGCATTTAGGTTTTTATTATGAATGATGTACATGAAGTAAGTGTAGATTTTAAGCATTAAGCATAAGTGTAGGAGGCTGCTGTTTGGTGGAGTTTGTTAAACAGAGTGAACCATGGCCAGTGGGGAGGGGGGGGGTCTCTGAAATATTTAGATGGGTGTAATATTTAGAAAAGAAATGTCTTTTTAAATGTCCATTTTGGCATACCTGAATTTAAAACAGTGCTCTAACTTACATACATTGGAGCAAATTTTTAAAAATAGTCTAATTTCACAGAAAATACCCTAAGTTTTAACACGCGTGTGGAATAATTGATATTTTTTATTGTATTTTTCATAATTTTATGATAAATAAATAAATAAATACAAACATTTGAAAGTCTGTTATTTAAGAACTGTTTGGTACATCTCCCTGAAGAAAGTTTATTTCGATCTCACTAGCAGGGGCGCTGCACAAGATCCCGGGCCCTATGCATAGGCAGTCCTTGATGTAAACTTAATGAACTTAATGTAAATACTGTGCCTAAAATTAGTGTAATTTTAACTGTAAAATATTGCAAAAATTCTACAAAGGGGGGAAAAAATTAAGTTAACAGTAAGTTCCCTATACTTACTGTATACAATGAAAAACTGTAAAAGATCTAACCAGACATCTCATGTAATTTTACAGTAAAATGCTGTCAGTTGTACAGGATTCAGAAGCAAAAACAGAACGAATGAAAATATAATCGACAGTCAAAAACTGTAAACTGACATTCCCAGAATTCCCTTCATTACATTTCACATTTTAAGATATTTTGTTTAAATAATCATGTTTTTAATAGTTTTTGTTATCAGTTCTGCACATCTGGGTTTTATGTTCTTCTGTTGTTTAATGTTTATTGCATTATTTAATTGTCATGTGAGCTAATATGATGCTGTTTTTTTTGCATGAGTGATTCTCTGCACAGTCTGTGTATTAGTATATACTTCAGCTTGTGGAAAAGCTTCTTATGATGACCTTCATTATTCTTCAAGTGCCTTTCTGTTTTATCTCCTGCATTATTATGGTAGCTGTCAGTATATGTTTGAATCAGAAAACACATTTTACTAGAAACTTATTGGTTTAAAGGGAAATTATTATTTTTTTTTTTTTACAAAATTATTCCTTTAAAGCAGTATATACAGTACATAATAAACTATATCATAATTGACAGTGATTAGAAACATGACAGAAAATCTTTGTTACTACTACTACAGTTTTCTATTGGATATGTACAGTCGTGGCCAAAGGTTTTGAGAATTACATAAATATTAGTTTTCAAAAAGTTTGCTGCTAAACTGCTTTTAGATCTTTGTTTCAGTTGTTTCTGTGATGTACTGAAATATAATTACAAGCACTTCATACGTTTCAAAGGTTTTTTTATCTAATTACATGACATTTATGCAAAGAGTCAGTATTTGCAGTGTTGGCCCTTCTTTTTCAGGACCTCTACAATTCGACTGGGCATGCTCTCAATCAACTTCTGGGCCAAATCCTGACTGATAGCAACCCATTCTTTCATAATCACTTCTTGGAGTTTGTCAGAATTAGTGGGTTTTTGTTTGTCCACCTGCCTCTTGATGATTGACCACAAGTTCTCAATGGGATTAAGATCTGGGGAGTTTCCAGGCCATAGACCCAAAATTTCAACATTCTGGTCCCAGAGCCACTTAGTTATCACTTTTGTCTTATGGCACGGTGCTCCATCGTGCTGGAAAATGCATTGTTCTTCACCAAACTGTTGTTGAATTGTTGGAAGAAGTTGCTGTTGGAGGGTGTTTTGGTACCATTCTTTATTCATGGCTGTGTTTTTGGGCAGAATTGTGAGTGAGCCCACTCCATTGGATGAGAAGCAACCCCACACAGCTGAATCCTCTTTAGGAGACGATCATGGCGCTTGCTGGACTTTCTTGGACGCCCTGAAGCCTTCTTTACAAGAATTGAACCTCTTTCCTTGAAGTTCTTGATGATCCTATAAATTGTTGATTTAGGTGCAATCTTAGTGGCCACAATATCCTTGCCTGTGAAGCTATTTTTATGCAACGCAATGATGGCTGCACGCGTTTCTTTACAGGTCACCGTGGTTAACAATGGAAGAACAATGATTTCAAGCATCACCCTCCTTTTAACATGTCAAGTCTGCTATTCTAACCCAATCAGCCTGACATAATGATCTCCAGCCTTGTGCTCGAGACAAGACGATTACTGAAATGATCTCAGCAGGTCCTTTAATGACAGCAATGAAATGCAGTGGAAAGGTTTTTCTGGGATTAAGTTAATTTTCATGGCAAAGAAGGACTATGCAATTCATCTGATCACTCTTCATAACATTCTGGAGTATATGCAAATTGCTATTATAAAAACTTAAGCAGCAACTTTTCCAATTTCCAATATTTATGTAATTCTCAAAACTTTTGGCCACGACTGTAGAAAGGAAATATGTATTTCTATTAAAATAATTTCTATATAAATATGTAGGCAGTTATTGTACATACAGTCCATATGACCTTCCTTAGATTTCTGTGCTGTTGTTGTGTATCTAGTTTCATAAAAATAATTTTTAGACTCACTCATCTGTGATCTGATGTCATCTCTCTGTTTTTTCATCCTCTTCATTCGTTCTTTTGCTCTCTCTTCTGCTTCTCTTCTTCTTTCTTTCATCTCCTGTAAAATCTTTCTGTCTATTTCAAAATGACATGCGTTGTTTAGTGCCACTGTCTCCTCAATCTTCTCCAGCAGCTCCTTGATCTGAGTGTCGTCGCTCCTGTTCTGATTGTTGAGAACATGATATCTGTTTCCACATTTGTCCAGCAGCAGCTGGAGATCCTGTCCTTCACTCTCAATGTACTGCTCTATAGATGTGTCTGACAGAGAGTCTCCACCAGTGAACAGCACTATAGTGTGACTCCAGACTCTCTCACCGAGAAGATCCAGATGCTCCTGCACTGCTTTTCTCTCAGTCTCTTTAAATCCAGTGTCCACAGGTATGATCAGTAGTACAGCGTGTGGTCCTGGAGGACACAGAGACACACTGAACACAATCTCCTGTTTCAGTAACTCAGGGCTCTTCTCTACAGTGTAATTCCTCCACCATCCTGGAGCTTCAATGACAGTGATGTGTCTGTCTGCTACTTCTCCATGTCTCCTCACACACTGAGCAGATCTCTTCAAGTCAAACTCCTCTCTGCACAGGATGCTGTTTCCTGCTGAACTCTTACCAGCTCTTCTATACCCCATTAACACAATCCTCAGCTCTGAGAGATGTTGAGCATCACCTGCAACAAATAAGGAACAAACAAATTTGATCAACATGATATTGTACTGCGTATGTGTAAATATCTGCTCTATAAACATTTAACGGTTTCATTGCATTCAGTCTAACAATTTTTCCTAACAAAATAGGAAATAATTTTAAATAGTTACAATGATAACAGGAATGCTTATGAATTATATGATTTCATTTATATTCTTTATTAAACAAACCTATCCAATTAGAGATCTCAGTTGCAGCTATAACCAACTCCAACACATAGACAAGTGACGATCAGCAACAAGTCTCTGGCAGTAAGAATGTGGTTTAACATGTATTTAATAGACATATCACTGAAATTGGATGTGGTGTCTCCAGGTTGATCGGACGACTCACACATTGACTGAGACGTGTGCAGCTCATATTGCTACCATGCTGAAAATCAAGGCTTCCTTCCTTAACTTTTGAGGACATCTTTGCTGATCAGCAGGTTTAATGTGGTTAAAGTTAAAGGTGGACTTCAGGAATACTGACACATAAGATCTCAGTGAGGCAGCATTCATTTATGATTTGAATAAACAAACTTTTCTATTGTAATACAAACTGTACTGTGAGGTGCAAATTCTATCTGCCACTCTTTCCCTAGTATTTATTCAATACAAATATATATATTTTTTGCTCTTTACACTGAATGCAAATACTCTCCTTAAAATGAGTGTAATTTCAACTGTAAAATATTGTAAAAATGCTACAGAAAAAAGTCAATATCCTCTCTGCCCAGAATAGTGTTTTTTGTGTAACTCTTCCAAACCTTCCTGTAACCCATTAACACAATCCTCAGCTCTGAGAGGTGTTGAGTTTCACCTGCAATAAATATAGAATAAAGCACACTAATCATACAGTTTCCTGTGCACTTAATAATAAAAATAATGCTTTGATAAATCTATGCTATTTATAGGTGCCATAAAATGCAAAAATCACTTTTATAACGTGTTTGAACACAGTTGTGTGGCCGCAGTGTGGCCGCAGTGTGTGAAACTAGACCCATTCAAAATTTCCTAATAGGTCAACAGAGGACGCCATATCAGCGGCACTTCACTCTGCCCTCAACCACCTGGACAGTCAAAACACAAATATGAGAATGCAGTTCATTGATTTCAGTTCTTCATTTAACACTGTAATCCCATCCAAGCTGATCTCCAAACTCAGCCAGCTTGGAATCAACACATCCATCTGCAACTGGATTCTAGATTTTCTGACTAACAGACCTCAGTCTGTAAGTTAGATAACCTCTCCTCCTCCATCATAACCCTGAACACCGGCATGCCACAGGGCTGCGTACTGAGCCCTCTCCTGTACTCCCTCTTCACCCATGACTGCATTCCTGTTTATGGCTCCAAATCAAATTTGCAGATGACACCACGGTGGTAGATCTGATCAAGGATGACGATGAGTCAGCCTACAGGGATGAGGTGCAGCACCTGGCTGTGTGGTGTGCCACCAACAATCTGGGACTGAACACCCAGAAGACAAAGGAGATCATTGTGGACTTCTAACTAAACATTTAATTTATTATTTATACAAAAATCTTGACCGCTGCCTTTGAACTCGTATACACATTCCTATGTACAATATGACTTGCTTTGTATTGTACTTTGTTTTTATGTTACTGCTTCTTTTAATTAAACTCTTACATTTGTGTTCAATAATATGTGTCAGTGTCTTTTTTGCCTTTGTGTGTATATGTCTGTGTGTGTGAGAGAGCGAGAGACAGAGGCAGAAACAGAGAGAAATTGTTAACTGATTAAACAATTAATGAATAATAATATGAATATATAAATAATTCCTTATTAATCAGCAGCCTAAATTCATATACTGTACCTGCTAAAATCATAACCTGTTTATTAGATCTAATGACTGGGTGAAAATGGGTTTAAAGACTCCAGAACCCACTTTTATGGAGATAGCTTCTACATGCAGGTGCATCAGGATTTGCATATAAATGCAGTGACACATACCAATAAAATCAATGTATGAATGAACAGCACTCTACACGACTGAGGTGCACTCAAAAACAGAGTTTAAAATGATCTATGTAGGCTACAGAATTAGGCAGAATTCATTGCACATATTATTGAACTGTGGGAGAGCGGGGTCGAAAGTAACGTGGGACGAAAGTAACAAAGCGATTTTCTCAGAGCCTCTTCATTTGCATGCCAGGCTATGACGGCATGTTCAACACGCAACCCTTGACGGAGCTGAGAAAAATCATGTGATTTTGTCATCGTTTCCCGCAGTTAGGTCCGTAAATCTGTTTTCGAGTACAAAAAATAAATTATTGAAGCGGTAATTTATTCAGATTAGTTGTGTTGTGTTTCTTGTTTCATGTATCACAATAATTATCAATCTACAGGTCATTTAGTGCTTTAACACATCATAAAGTTTGCATTTTCAGAGTTTTTCAGTATAAAAGTACATTGGGTTTAAATGTTAGGAGTTTCTGTCAAGACGAAAGTAACAATTGTTACTGTCCTGCTACAGTGACAAGAAGTATTTATTTTGTTCCGTGCATGCTATTCTGTGAATTTCTGTGTCTTGCATCATTTATTAAAATGTTTATGCCATATTATACCAAAATATTATGTCAAGAGTGAGGGTCATAAAGACAGAGGTCTGGTTTTATCCAGAGGTTTATGAGAGGGCTTTTCTGGACATAGAGGAACATAGGCAGCTGCTACGTCGCATTTACCTTTGTTATATTTAGGTTTTATCCATACCTTAGCTTTTACACATCCACCTATAAATTTGCACTGAAACATTTGATGAAACTTAAAATGAAAATGAAAATATGAAAATGTAATTTAATAATTTTTAGCAAAAATAAAAGGACACAATATTTAGCAGTTACATATTAACAAGGTCATAGTCAGGTATACTTTAAAAAATAAAAGTAACAGGAAAAAACTAGCTTATATTGTTGTGTTACTTTCGTCCCAACAGACGGGGTCGAAAGTAGGCTAACAATGTGCAATTTATGTTCAAAGTGAAATTATACTGTAGTCTTTCTAAATTTCTATAAAATACCTTCTGGTATTGATAGACCACACTTCTGAGTTACTGACCACAGCAGAAATACATCTCTGTCTACAACATTATCTTTTCAAATTATTTGAAATGTTTTTCTGAAAATGGTTACTTTCTGCCCCTCCTCTCCTATAGGCTAAATAAACCCTGCACAAGTTTAAAATGCACAAATCTAGCATTTTAGTTTAAAATGCACAAATCTAGCATTTTAAACTATTTTTAAATAAATTAAACTAATAAATAAAATGTTTTACATAATACTTTAATTTAAGCTTATTCCACAAACACGCAGGGCTGTTCTGTCAATTTGTCCTACCGTCAGATTTTCCTACCTCCCACTAAAACAGTGGGTAGTACAATTCGACAACGAAAAATGCTACTGTAACATTATGGTTTATTAACGTCTACACCTACCACAACCTAAACCTACCCTTACAGTACTGCAAATACAGTAATTATGAGTTATATTCACGGCTGTAGCTAGAAGGGATACAGCTACAGGAAACCAACAATAAATATTATTTTCTACCAATTAGATTGCGTTTTTATTAAAGTCTACACCTACCCTTACAGTTACAGTAATGCAGATAAATTAAATATAGTTTTTAGCATGAGAAAAAGGACGCTATATTGATGAGCTCATGCGCAGTAAACCCGGATAGGAAAATCTGACGTGTAGGATAAAATGTCAGGACAAGGGCCATTGTAAGTCCGCAAAACCGAAAGTGCGTATGAAGTGTTCCATTTTAGAACGAGTAATGTAGGTCAAGCCTATTAGCGAACCCATTTGTAATTCAACTT